>NC_062518.1:10668343-10680843 GCF_022655615.1 Tachysurus fulvidraco
TTCTCCGCTAATGCTGCCTTCTCCATCTCGGAGATCTTCTCTGCCATCTGTTTCACATTCAATCAATACTCTGCTTTTAGTCAGTCATATACATGAGAGCGAGAGAGAGAGCTCATAGATATGTAAATAAACATTACATAATAATCTGTAAAGTCTAAATTGACGATTTTGTAATAAAACTCATTGCACATGTAAAGCCACTTGTCCTCAAGTCCTCCTTTATTGGGGCAACGTACTAAACATTTAGCTTCAAAACCTCCTGCGTGATTTTAAGCACAACATTAAACCCAAGTACTGTAAAGTAAAATAAGACAAGGTCAAATAAAGCAAGTTACATGTAAGCTTCTCTGTTCCCATAACTATGGAACCTGCAAACTCTTTTGTATACATGAATAAATCCTTACACACATCTTCTAATGTAATAAGCCTTAACGGTTCAGACAGAGAAACCTAAACTTATATAGTGCGAGAAACATTTCCAAGACGACACTCTGGTGGACACGATGTCTTACGGCTGGGACATGACTTCTATTTCCCCATAGAGCAGAAAAAAACCTGCTCTATTTGAGACAACACTGCCCTTCTAACGTTAGTACACGAGACAGTAGAAAGTAGTATAGTGTAAGTGTGTTTTATGTCATTTGGGATGCAGCTAGTAATCTCATGTAGCCAATCGTCTTGCTGCCATTTTGGAAGGTGGGAGGAGGACAGAGATCTGCTCAGAAACTCTGCACACATCAGGGTCGAATACTGTGTGTCATACTGTGTGTCATGGAGTCGTGGATTCTAACAAATCAGGCTCTCGCGGTCTTGTGTAAAATAATTCCCAAATTGCTCAAGGGCAAAAGATGAGTCTGTGCAGCCGTGATAGCAGCCCCAATGTTACACTGATCTGTCTGGAGATGTTTATAGATCTAACACATCTGTGGAGATCACTGATAAGCTGCTTGTAGAGATTTATGGAAATAAATACATGTGAGATGCCTTTTATTTGTTAGATGAAGAATGTACCACCGGTGCAGTAAAGAACTAAAAAAAAATAAACAATTTATAAAAGATTAAATAAAACCTAAAACCTTGAAGATTTCCCTAGACGTACCTTTTCCTGTCTTTTCTCAAAAGCTGACTTGGTTTCTGGTTTAGTTAGATTTGTAGACTTTCCACCCAGAATGTCCTCCACATCCTCTCCTTCGCTCTCACTCGGCAGGTCAAAGGTCACCTTGCGCAAAGCGTCTCTGGCGTTCCGGCTCTCGTCGTCACCTCTGCACGGCGCAAAAGAATCAGACACACTTCGTGAGCACCAAAACCGGTAAAATGTTAATTTACTTTAAAAAAACAAAACAAAAAAAAAACACATCTGTATGCACATACTCCTCAAAATCGTCTGCATCCATGTCCTCATCATCCTCCTCCTCCTCATCATCATCCTCACCCTCAGGTGCTGACTCCTCTTCCTCAGCTGACTTGTGTTGAGCCAGGTCCTCATCCACAAAGTAATCTTTGTATTTTATGTTTCTGGAACTTTTTGACTGCAAAAGAAAAAAGATGTAACAGGTAAACAAGTTACCTGAAGCTTTTCCCTAACCAGCCAGAGCTCAGTAGCTTATCGGTGACTGCAGCTCACCTTTTTCTTAGTCTTTGATGCGGCCGGTTTATCAAAGGTCATTTCTGCATCCTCATCTGAGGGAAGGTCCTGAAAGTAGTCAATTTCCTCACCAGCAGCTTCCTTGCCTTCTCTCTTGTCCATATCATCCAGAAATGACTCCATTTCCGATAGTTTAAAAAACTGATCATCTACTTCTGAGACTGTCCTCGATTTAGGCATCTTGGTTTCTGTTTTCTTTTTCTGCTTGGACTGTTTTTCTAATTGATCAACATCAAAATCGATGTCTGAGTCCTCGCTGTAAAGGTCCTCCTCGTCATCAGACGCTGACGGCTTAAGTCTGTTTTTATTTTTGTCACTACCCTCTTCCTCCCTCTCATCATCTTCCTCATCATCATCCTCTTCCTTCTCTTCCTCTTCCTCCTGTCCACTTCCACCACCATCCTCCTCCTCTTCTTCTTCTTCGTCGGATTCTTCTAGAAGCGTCAGTG
This sequence comes from Tachysurus fulvidraco, assembly GCF_022655615.1. Classification (NCBI taxonomy): domain Eukaryota; kingdom Metazoa; phylum Chordata; class Actinopteri; order Siluriformes; family Bagridae; genus Tachysurus; species Tachysurus fulvidraco. The sequence goes on from NC_062518.1 coordinate 10,670,438, forward strand.
TGTCGTCTGTTACCGCCGTGCTGACTGCATCCTCAAAGTGAGTGAGCACAGCAGTGTTCTGAAGCTCGAGCTCCTGCCAGATCTGTTCCTCGTCAAAGTTTTCCACCACCAGCTCGTCCAGAGGACTCCCATTGCATCCTGTGAGTTCATGGGCCTTGTGCAAATCATACAGGGTCTTTGTGAGGGATGTGAAGTCTGCTGCCAAGCCATCCTGTACACTGTAATGGATTAACAGACAGACACAGAGAGAGAGAGAGAGAGAGAGAGAGAGAGAGAGAGAGAGAGAGAGAGAAATAAACAAAGAGAGACAGAGAGAGAGTGAGACAGTAAATATTAAGTGCCAGTTACATGTTAGACTTTAAAATAAAGCCTAAACTGAACGTGAAAGACACAAAATACTTCACCAACTGCAGAGAAACAAACGTCATTACGAGTGTAAGAGACATTTAACCAAAAGACAGCAGAAACTTTTTTTTTTTACAGAACTACTTCTGTGACACTAATAAGTTAATAAACCACTCACACGCACAGACTCACACGCAGGAGGCACAGACTCACACGCAGGAGGCACAGACTCACACGCAGGAGGCACAGACTCACACGCAGGAGGCACAGACTCACACGCAGGAGGCACAGACTCACACGCAGGAGGCACAGACTCACACGCAGGAGGCACAGACTCACACGCAGGAGGCACAGACTCACACGCAGGAGGCACAGACTCACACGCAGGAGGCACAGACTCACACGCAGGAGGCACAGACTCACACGCAGGAGGCACAGACTCACACGCAGGAGGCACAGACTCACACGCAGGAGGCACAGACTCACACGCAGGAGGCACAGACTCACACGCAGGAGGCACAGACTCACACGCAGGAGGCACAGACTCACACGCAGGAGGCACAGACTCACACGCAGGAGGCACAGACTCACACGCAGGAGGCACAGACTCACACGCAGGAGGCACAGACTCACACGCAGGAGGCACAGACTCACACGCAGGAGGCACAGACTCACACGCAGGAGGCACAGACTCACACGCAGGAGGCACAGACTCACACGCAGGAGGCACAGACTCACACGCAGGAGGCACAGACTCACACGCAGGAGGCACAGACTCACACGCAGGAGGCACAGACTCACACGCAGGAGGCACAGACTCACACGCAGGAGGCACAGACTCACACGCAGGAGGCACAGACTCACACGCAGGAGGCACAGACTCACACGCAGGAGGCACAGACTCACACGCAGGAGGCACAGACTCACACGCAGGAGGCACAGACTCACACGCAGGAGGCACAGACTCACACGCAGGAGGCACAGACTCACACGCTAAAATACAGGCTAACACGGCTAGCCATCATCAGATAACGTCCATCATCACACTTTTCCTGACTCATTCACTAATATCATTGTCACAGTAATTAAAAGAACATGTACTTACTTTAAAAACAATTCGGGCTGCGCTGTACTGCTGGTTAAAACCTGTAAACATTTCTCCAGCGTGCTGCTCACAGTCCCATTCGCCATGACTGCACACGCATAAACACGCATGGGACCCGATGTGCACCGTACAAAATGTTCCTCGGAAACAAAAGGCAGAATTCAAACGTTCCGCTCCGATTATAATCGAGTTTAATGCAATAGGTTTAGAGTCTCGTAAAAACACAGACAGTTTATACGGTTAACGACACAGTAAACACGTTTCCGCCGGTCTTACCTCCAACACTGCACGCGGTTAATTCCTAATAATTAATTAACAGCGTTGTCGTGTTTATTATTTAAATAAAGTTATTAGGTTTTGTATCAGGGAAACATGGCGGCCTCCTTGCTGAAGGTTGCAGGTAGGCTGAAGACCAAAGATACTGTTCTAAACAAGAATAAATAAATTCTGTATTTTATTAATATTATTGTTTTATGGAAAGTATACTTAATCGATATTATGGCACACGTGTATGATGTGCTATTTATAAATGTTTATAGTACATAAAGCAGCCTGTATTTATTTAAAATACATTTAATAATAACTGTAACTGTATTCATTTAATAATAAAGTGACTTATTATAATAATAATAATAATAATAATAATAATAATAATAATAAACAAACAAACTTATGACTCCAAACATCCTCTTATAACATGAATATCTTAAAAATGATCAAATATACAGAACCCTGAATAAAGGGTTGACAAACTTTCTTACTGCTCTGAGTGACAATGTAAATAAATCTTAAAAACTTTACTGTTCTTTCTAACATAAGCACTATTTTGCAGCAACATGTGTTTCAAGGTTTGCTGCCTTCCAGCCCCTATCAGTGAGAACGTTTTCTTCATCGTTACCCGTCAGTCAAAGCGTCCCTCCATCCTTATGGAAGCTGGGCAGACTGAACCATGTTGCGATCGCTGTACCAGACTTGGAGAAGGCAACAGCTTTGTACCGGGATATCCTCGGTGCCCAGGTGAGCGCCACCGTGCCCTTGCCAGAGCATGGAGTTTACACTGTGTTTGTGGAGCTTGGAAACACCAAACTGGAGCTCCTGCACCCTCTGGGAGAAAAGAGCCCCATCGCAGGCTTCCTGCAGAAGAATAAAGCTGGAGGAATGCACCATATCTGTATTGAGGTGAGCTAGATATTTGGGTGTGAAAAAATATAACATCTGAAGTTTAATCCAGTGTAGAAATAAAATATTCTGTCAGTATTTTTACATCAGATATTTATATTAGCTGATGTGAAATTATTACAGGAGAGAAGTTAATCAGACTTTGTTAACATTACAGGAAAAGGTCCCATCTGAAGTCCCAGACAATTAGAATCATGGGCTGGCAATTATTTTGTAATATGTTGAATATGTATATCATTGAAATAACAATGGTTGAAAATAAATCTATACAATGTCTGCATAAGTGTAAACCTTTTATGGAAGGTTGCTAATAATAATGGAGTTGACTATAAAAGTGACCATAAAAGTCATAATCTAATGACTTATTCTTTTATAAGAGGCTAAACTATTCTTCTAATGTTTTATAGTATAGTAATAAATATTTGCAGTTCTGTTTTTTAATCAATCTGATTTCTCCTGCTTACAGGTAGATGATATAAATTCAGCAATAGCGGATCTGAAGGCAAAGAAAATCAGACTGCTTTCTCCAGAGCCGAGGATAGGTGCTCACGGCAAACCTGTGATGTTCCTCCATCCTAAAGACTGTGACGGGGTTCTTGTCGAAATAGAGCAAGCGTAGTAATCAACGTGTCTTTTAAAAAAAACTCTACACACGAGTCCTACTTTGATGTTACTAATGAAGTTGAAGAACTGATATAAACTAAAGTTTTCTTCTTTCACACTCATCTATAGGGTTTGACATGTCTTTTGAATGATTTTCCTTGTCTGTAAATTACTGTATGCAGGTTGTACTATACTCTATCATGTAAAAGGCTTCATCTTTGCACTAAGAGGTGAAATTCAGATGAATGCTAGCGAGCTACATGCTGTTGTTAATAGTAGTGCTAATGGTGATGGAAATTGTTCTCATCCTTAATCCACCTACTTTATGTAACGAAGCCTAGGAGGCAGCATGTGTGGCCTGATCAGTGACAAGCAAACATTCAAACATACACAATCTCATTATCTTTTCACTTTGTCAGTCATCATGATGTTTCCTTTTGGTTTTCTGATCGCAAAATCCACAGAGTTTCCACACTACATCATGCAATATAACTTCATTTAGAGTACTCAGTGAATAAAAATGCACCACAGGCAGAAGGGTTTAGAAAGATGAAACTGTTCCACTCTGTATCCATCCCCTCCTCAGACTTCACTGTCTGCATAAGAATGAGCATGTTACTGGGATACAATTTGGACCATTTCCATCTCTCAGATGTCTCTTGTTCTGCTGCTTGCTCCATAAATCACTTCCCTTTGGACACTGCTGGAGGGGGGAGATTATAGAAGCCATGTTTTCTCAAAGTTTCCTGACTGTTTGGTTTCTTCTTAGTTACTTTGTTGACGCTTTTGAATTATTGCAATAAAAGGGTCTGATTTGCAGCTTAAAGTCATCTGTGACATTTCAGTTCCTTTGGCAGGATGAAAAAGGAAAGTACAGAAAGTTCTTACTGAGTCAGCCGTTGGCTGCTGAGTCGTGTGAATACATGACACTGATTGCGAATAGATTTGTACATAATACGCATTTACTCAGTAGGTGGATACTGTAATAAAAGTGGTGTAGTATTGAGAGGACAGTTCAAGTTGAAGCTCCCAAATTCGAGGATTGCTAAAACACGATTTATTAAATGTAACATAACACACACACACAAAGGGGAAAAGAAAACCGAAACTCAAAAAACCAAGACACAGACCACAAAGACACTACTGCGGTAAAACAAAGATGAGGATTGATAAATAGGGAAAACAATTAGACACATAAGGGGCACATGGCAAAATGTCCATGTTAGACACAAGTGTACAGGTGAAGGGTTTGGGGCATAGCTTAAGACCATCTTGGGGATTTGAACTGTCAACTCACAGACAGTTTGCCATTTCTTAGTAAATGTATCTTCTATTTATTTGCATATTACTTTGTAGTTCATTCATTTTGCAGTCTGTGGTGAAATAAAACAACGTTTCACTCAGACGCCGATGCTACAAAAAACAACACAGAACTAAGGACTAAAAATAATGTTGCGTATTTTCACATAAAGTTGACGTGTCCAAACTCGTGCAAAGAGGAACTACACTACAAGACAGATATTAAATATACAGTGTAGTCTGTGTAGTGCAAGTAAGGAAACTGTGGTTAGTAAACATATGTACTGCCCTTTTATGCTCATAAGTAAGCTACTTAAGATGAATTGCTCTGTGACTTTGTATCTCTGGAAAGATCTTTCTCATTTTAATACCAATCACTAAACTACAGAACCTAAACCTGTCTTTTGTCCACACAGACTGCTCAGGTACTTGTTCAGTCTCTTGTCATTTCTAGACTGGATTACTGCAATGCACTGCTGGCAGGTCTACCTATGAATGCAATCCGTCCTCTGCAAATGATCCAAAATGCAGCTGCACGACTTGTTTTCAACCTGCCAAAGTTCTCGCATGCCACTCGCTGCTGCGATCCCTCTACTGCCTTCCGGTAGCTGCACACATTCAAAACACTGATGCTGGACTATAAAGCCAAAAATGGACCAGCTCCCTCTTACTTAAAAGCCCTCATCACTCCCTGCACTGCACCTCGCACCCTCAGAGCTACCAGCACTGCTCCACCATCTCTCAGGGTAAGAGATAAGTATACTACAAGACTCTTCTCTGTTCTGGCACCAAGGTGGTGGAATGAACTTCCCGTAGAGGTCCGGACAGCTGAGTCACTGGCTATTTTCAAGCGGCGGTTGAAGACCTACTTATTCAGGAAACAACTAGCACTTCTTTCCTTGTCTTTTGCATTTAAAAAAGAAAATACAACCTTTGACACTTTTTCATTGTAACTTTAAACAAATGTTTTAAACTCATGGTATCTTAAGTATGTAACCTAGTGAACCAGCATTAATGTATTCAATGTTAGAGATTTAAGCACTTATGTACGTCGCTCTCGATAAGGGCGTCTGCCAAATGCTGTAAATGTAAATGTAAAGCAAATGTTCCGCTATGTATCTAAATATATGTCCAATAAGTGTCTTTTCACTTACAACTTAATATGGACTAACGGATATTATTTAATTGTAACATGGCCAATACTCATTGTCTCACACTTGCATTTTATTTCTTTCTTTTATTTTTTACATTCATTTTTGTTATTTCTTATGGTTTGTAACTGTAAGTACAATTTAACACAATTTAAATAGCTTACACATCAATAGGTTTCATTTATTTGCACAGAAAAAAAAAGAAATAAAATGAATAAACAAGCCAATACATAAATAAATAACTCCTAATTCAATTGAATTCACATTCAATTCGATTCAAATTTATTTGTATAGCACTTTTTTTTTTCAGTTGATGTCTCAAAGCAGCTTTACAGAACATAAACATATAACAAAAGGTTAATATAAAGAATAATATAAAGATTGATATAATATACAAATTCAAGATTAATATTAGATAGATTTAAATGTGTTTGTATTTATCCCTCAGGTGACTGTGGTAAGGAAAACACTCCCTTAGATGGTAAAGGAAGAAACCTTGAGAGGAACCAGACACAAAGGGGAACCTCATCCTCATGTGGGTGACACCGGAGGGTGTGATTATAAATATAGAGTCTGATAAATCTTGTATTGATGCAAAAGACCACATGTAGTTTCTTTAGTTGAGTTTGATATGGAGTTTGAAGACCAAACATCTATAAGTATCTACATTACCAACCGATGCTTACTTTCAAATGGAAGCATTCTGAAAATCTCCTCCTCTTGAGATACTGTACCTCAAACATCTTGATGGTGGCTGATCCTTAATGCACTTAAAAAAAAAAAAATTAATCTTCGGGCCAATGAAACAACTGCACAAGTTGTTTTTTATTGAAAGATTCATGTCACCTTGTGCAAGTGTCCAATCATTACACATCGATCCTGGGATAAAAAAAACATGGCTCCTTATGTACACTGTAAACAAATAGGATTTCTAATTTCCTTTTTTCCATCTGAAGTCATAAGTTTGCAAAACCTTAATGTGATTATTTCTTTTTTTAGAGGGATAAAAATTGTGTTTGTTCTGCCCTGAATAAGCTGTTACACATCACCGATGTAGTCCACAAATCACAATCATAACTGAATTTACACAAATGTACAAATTCAAAAGTTTACACACATTTTGATTCGTAATACCGTGTGTTGTTTCCCGGATGACCAACGACTGTTTTTATCTATTGTGATACCTCTTCATGAGTCCTTTGTTTGTCCTGAGCAGTTAAAAATAAAACAATCCTCCAGCTCCTGCACATTATTTGGTTTTAGTATAATAACTTCTGCATAATTGACTCTATTCCAGCAAAAGCTATATGATTCTGAGATCCATCTTTTCACGCTCAGGACAAATGAGAGACTCGTACAACTATTACAAAATCTGCAAACGTTCAATAAGGCGACATGATACATCTTCGGGTGTAAACTTTCGAACACGGTGATGGTTGTAAGTTATTAATTTGTCTTCTGGGAGACATGAAAATATGTTATGTAACTTCGGAAAGACAGGACTGAATAAATAAGATCTGAGACTAATCATTGTTTAGTTTTTTTTACAACCAAAAGCTTGTCCAGAATGATCTATTACATAAAGTCTTTTATCTGTGTGTAGTGTATTGCTGCTACTGTATAGTGCTTCAACGCAGGATTTTCCTCATTTCTGCTGGTGTAAATTGGTGTGGATAAATAATTGGAACTATGCAATGCCTACAGCATGTCTCTAATCATGTTAGTCACACTCTAAATATTGCCTAGCTGATGTGTTGCTTGCTTCCTTTTTCTACTGATATTTATCACTAACAATTTGTTCTGCACTGCAGATGCCATGTGGTGACACACTCCCTGTGTTCACATTAGTAGTTATATAGTGATAATACATTATTGTTGAGCTTGAAAAACATTTCATGTGCATAATATACAAATATTTTTTAACATGTGGTCTCTTAGCATAAATACACTTTAAGCTAACAACATGCAAACATCCGTCTAATACACCAAAATTTATTTGCACTCACAATTATACATAGAAAATGTGTTATGAATAAAGTTTTCTGGATTTTATACTGCACCATGATAAGTTGCAGAAGATGTAGTAGATATATGGGATCAGGGTAAAGATTCCATATTGCATCCTAACCCTTGGTATATTTTGGTACATTGTGACACTGCAGTAAAACAAAATGTATTGTTTTGTTTTTTTTGGCTAAACATACATTATACATTTGAAAAAGAAAAAAAGGGCAGTAAAAAAGTGCAAAATGAAAATAGCTTTATGTAAATAAATGAATTAATAAGAAGTCAATTACCTTTAAATGTTCAGTATCAGTGTTTATGAAAGAAATATGACCGTAAATCCGAGCACAAAATGCAACACAAAATATACAGACATGTCACATGTGAGGTCCATAAAAAAAGCAGTTTTTTTGTGGCATCTTGTTAAAGTGACTTATTCTAAATCTAGATTTGATAGTAATGAAGCTTATAGAGAACTTTCATAAGCCTAAAAAAAACCCCAGCATTAATTCTTGATGCAAATGTACCTTCTTAATGAGCCAGTCTTAATGGACATGGATCTGGATCCATTTTGCAGCCTAATGTTTTGAGTGAGCTCATGAGAAGAGAAATGATTATGTGTTTGATGACAACTTAGGATCGATATGTTTCTACATTTGATTATTTAAAGCCATTACTTGATCTTTTAGAGAGCCACTAAGGGATGAGAATTAAACCAGTGCCATAAATGGGTATATTTTCCATTTGTTTGGGTTTTTAATATGATCCATAATCTTTTTAATAAATCAAATAGTGAGATGCCACACTGATGTGAATAGAAAGTTCCCTGGTGGTTTAGCAGGTAAGGATTCTGTACTCTCATTCCAGGTTCATTCCGGAGCAGGAAACCAAGCCAGATATTGGGGGTCAAGAAAAGCATCTGATATAAAAACTGTGCCAAATCAAATATTTGGATCTACTGTGGCGACCCTTAACAGGAGCAGTCAAAAGAACAGGCTCAACAACACTAATATGAATAGAAAAGTGGACCTACATTGATAAAGTGTTTAATTTACAGTCCACGGTTTAATTCAGAGCTCGATTTACTGTCATTACGAGTGTTTGCTTGGGCCTTTTTGATGGACTGTATTCCCACCTCATGCCCAGAACCCGCTGCAGGGTTACAATATATTTTTATTGCATTGCATTAAAAATACAAACACTTATATTAAATCATTTTAAAGAAAAGGAAGCCATTTCAGTGACAAGAAAAGAGACAATTATGTCTGTGAGAGCTATTCCAATTCATATGTTACATGCGGAATATTTGGACACTTGTATTTTCAAATTTGAGCCCAGAATAAAAACACGATATTGTGATCAGTTTTGTTGAATTAAAAATATACTCCACAGCACATCATTTTCTAATAGTTTATTACAAAATCAGACTGGACTCAATTAAGCAAGTTTATTACAAAATCCAGTCTGACTGGACTCAATTAAGCAATATCAGGAGACATTACTTATTACAAAAAAGCCTTAGAAGTAAAAGGATTGCTATGTAAATTTCCTTTCTTGTCAGAACATCAGTCTTCTGAATCAGGTAAACATCATGCCCTCAACGGTCAACCTCACTTATACTCTCATCTATATATACAAATCGCCCATTCAGCACCACTGGAGTGGGCTGGAGTGCACTGGAGTGGGCAGGAGTGCACTGGAGTGGGCTGGAGTGCACTGGAATGGGCTGGAGCATACTTGAGTGGGCTGGAGTGCACTGGAGTGTGCTGGAGTGAGCTGGAGTGCACTGGAGTGGGCTGGAGTGAGCTGGAGTGCATGGGAGTGGGCTGGAGCATACTGGAGTGGGCTAGAGTGCACTGAAGTGGGCTGGATGGAGTGTACTGGAGTGTACTGGAGTGGGCTGGAGTGAGTTGAAGTGTACTGGAGTGGGCTGGAGTGAGCTGAAGTGTACTGGAGTGGGCTGGAGTGAGCTGAAGTGCACTGGAGTGGGCTGGAGTGAGCTGAAGTGCACTGGAGTGGGCTGGAGTGAGCTGAAGTGCACTGGAGTGGGCTGGAGTGAGCTGGAATGGGCTGGAGTGCACATCTGTTCTCACACACACTTACTAATATTGCACTAATATTATTTTATTCCTGAAAGTCCTTGGAATACTACACAAAATACATTTGTATAAAAATATTTGTACATTATAAACACATGATTGTACGCTTCCCTTTAAAATCGTTTTCAATATTTTTCATTTCATGTCACAAATTTTCAACTAGATTTTTCTCTTGACTTTATTTTCAGGCCTCTGTAGTTTCTGTCTCTGTAACTGCTTCAGTGGTGTAGCTGGACTTGCTAATGTTTGTTTTTTTATTACTCCACCACAAAGTCAGGGATATTTATTGCACACACAACAAATAATTTGGACAGAGGTGGATTTAAAATAAACACACTATTTATTATAGAGAAAAGGGGTTTGTTTATCATTACATTATTTTAAACAATTCTGAGGACATTTAAATACTTTATTTTATTTTTATAGAGAGTCACTTCAAAATGTGCAAATCTTTTTGGAAAAGTTCCATTAAACAAACAAACAAACAAACAAACAAACATAGAATTTGATGCTGCAACAACAATTTTTTTAAACAATTCTTTTTTCTTTTTTTTCTTCTTCTTTCATGTTATTACATTTCTTCTACATATGCACAATTCATAATGTTTTTAAAATAAAATA
>NC_062518.1:10685843-10785843 GCF_022655615.1 Tachysurus fulvidraco
CCCTGAGCAAGGCCCTTAACCCACAGTTGTTTAAATGGAAATAAAAATGTAAGTCACTCTGGATAAGGGAGTCTGCTAAATGCCATAAATGTAAATATGCTGTTATTGTAATCAGTTTAATGATTATATCACTTTTAGCTATATAACCAAATTCTATATAATGGCAATAGCAAACAGTTGTTAACAGTTGGTACATACTTACTGATATTTTGTCGCTATACTGTATGACGTCAAAGGAAACTTACGGCGTTGATTTAGTGAAACCTTTCTACTGAAATATAGAGAGGAAAGTCAAGGCGTTTGTCCATTATCAGTTCAGATGCTAATTTTTCTTAGGTTCAAGAGGTTAAACGTGGAGGGAAGTAATAGTTTGTAATCTCAGAGTGCTGTAGAAAGATGAGTCTTTGGGAAGGGAAGGGCATTAGAGGATGTTAGCTGATGAATGTCGTCGTTTAATCAGGGCCTTAAGAGCTGGCACTTTATTAACCTCACTGCCAGGATTCTCTGATTCTGCTCCAACCTGGCTCACTCTGAATTTCAATCAGTGCTAAAGCTGACTCTTTTTAGCTGGGCAGTATTTCAGAATATTTTGCCATTGCTTTTAAACCTACCTATGTGTGCTTGTGTGAGTGTTTATGCAGCGTTAGAATGTTTACTGAATATTCTTTGGTTAAGCTAACAAGGCTCTCTGAAGGCTTTTCTGTCCTTGTGCGTATGTGAACACGCCTGTGTCGATAATAAAATAAGGAATTGTAGATGAACGCAGTCCTCAAGTGATGATATTATTTCTGTTATATTTGTTATATTTTTCTATCTATAATAATATGTGTCCCTATAATATGTGTCCTATCTCCTGAATGCATGGCAATGAGATCTGAAATAAAACGTATGGTTAGTTATGGATCATTATGGATCACCTCTCTGCTGCTTTTATCAGAACTTTGCCTTCAAAGTATTCTTTTAGCTTCAGATTTCTTGTTTACCTTTGATATGAAAGAGCTGTTAAATATGGGAGATGGGCCATTTTTATTTATTTATTTAAAACCAAAAACCCACTAATGAAAATTGTCAGCTGCAATCATGCACTCGGAGGCAGACGGGCAAATCTAGAGCGGTGTCCGTCTGGTCTGATGTGTAGGAGCTTTGATGTTTCGGACGGATGCTGTTTCTCTCTCTCAAACCAGTTTGCTACTGCAATGGACCACTTCCGTCAAGGGCGAATAACCTTTGTAGAGATTCAATTAGTTAAAGTTATTATTCAGTATTTTCTCAAGGCTTATGCTTTTACCACACACAGTTGATTAGGGCTGCCCAATCAAATCTGGATTAAGAGAACAGTCGCAATTTGTTTCACACAGCAATCACACAGGTGAAATAATGTGAAATTCAGTACTCAGAGCAATCGGGAATATGAACCGAATTTAACAGCAATCCGCAGCTTTGCGATTCCGTTAAAGGTTACAGCATGACGTACTATACACAACAGTAGCCTATTGCTTTTTATTAGTGTCATGAGGAAAACGTTGTAATGATAAGCTTCATGACTCGATGACTTCAGTTAAAAACACTCATCAGGGGGAAAAAGAAAAATTTTGACTTTGAATCAGAAGCAAATTAAATTCTCTTCGCCTTTCACTTTCATCATGACAGGTAAATTGGGCAACAACAAAATGCAATTACCATAGATGTACCACACGACCTTTCTCACACACACACACACACACACACACACACACACACACACACACACACACACACACACACACACACACACACACACACACACACTTACACTTGAAGTACAATGATTCAGCATGTTTACAGTAATAAATAGGAGTAACGATAACCGAAACACCTGCTTATATTGAGAAGGAACACTTTTTATAGAGCAGTGTTTAATATTATTTACTGATTATTAAATTCCCAATTACTACAGATGCCGACCAAATGTACGAAATGGACGAATGGGACACCTGAGACATGGCAGCACATGTTCTCTCCCTCCCAAAACTTGGTTGTGACATATTACTATACAGAAATGGCATTTAACCCATGAGTGTCTTATGAATTGCTATCATTACAAGTACAGAAACAGAACAGTTCAGGAGGACACACTGTGCTCGTAGAGTTAATTCTGCTACTGAAATACAAATGTCATTCTATGTCAGTCTTTTAAAGTGCAGCTGTGCTTAAAGCTGTATGGAGCTTAATGTTGTATGGAGTAATGCAAGCATTTAATAAACATACTGTATGTATATATTGTTCCTTAAATAAGGTCTAAATCTTAAGCCAAATTCCCATTTCATCACGAATTGTGCAGCCATTGAATTGATGAGCACTGCAGAGGGAAATGATTATTATTGTGCTCTGAATCTCACAAAGGTCACTTTTGCATTATTGAATTCTCATTCAGTTTGGTTTGTAAAGATTATGAGTCATGTTCAAGGTTGCACTTTTTTGTTGTTTTATTCTTTATATTTGCCCCTGAAATCTTTTAACACTGGTCTTGCATTCTCGAGCATTTCTCAAAACATTTATGTGTGTTTTTTAATTTTTCTTTGAAAAAGATTGAGAGAAATTCTAGCTACTTTTCATTCCGCTACAACCTTACAATTCTGCTCCTGAGGTCTGAGCGAACTTTACTTGATCTGACACTCTATTGAAGTTGGATTGATCTTAAAGTTGTCAAAAAAATTAAGTTAAGGAGAATTCAATACCAGTTTGAGGCCACTTTAAAACAGTTTTAGAACTCAGGATCCTTATTGTATGTGCTTTAAAACAGTTGCACAGAGCATTTTTTCCTCCTTTTTGCTGGGGGCTGCCACGGAAGATCTTTGATCCACATGTTTGATTTGGCTTAAGTTTTATACTGGATGCCCTCCTATTTGTATTTGGGCTTGGGACCGGGACTGAGAGTGCACTGGGTTGGTTCACTGCCCAGTAATCGAACCCAGGCCACGGAGGTGAGAGCACCAGGGAATCAACAGGTGTGCACAGCATACAGAGAAATCTTGCTTGAGTATTTATTTCTGTGTTTATTATTTCTAGTTTACCTTTCTTATTTATGAAAACCTTACAAATGTGATAATCCGTTAAATACAGAACACTTACTCGAAGTATTAAGGTATGATTTTTATTATATAAAAGTTACCAGTCTAGGAGGTGAATATTTACATGTGCAGCTCTGCACACGTAACGCCACAGAGCAGCCGATTGCACTCAAAAGGAAGGTTAACACCAGCCCATCAATGCACAAGATTGGTTATTGTCTCTCTAATCTGTGGAGGGGAGAGTAATGCTCTCATTCCCACCCATAGAGTGATTAACACTCTCTTTTATTTTGGGTTCATGGTCACTGATGGCTGTGGCAGTGTCAGAATTCAAATATGTGTTATATTACTCAAGGCTTCAGCCTATTCTCTGAACAAATCCTTGTGGTGCCAGAACCATCTTCAGCCATGAGTCTTATAAAGTATTATTGGCTCTGGTGGAAAGGATGCTTCACTCTCTGTCATTTCACGTGACACAATCGCAGGTGTCTGGAACTGGAGGCAACAGCACACAATATTGTATTATTATTATTTTAATTAGGGCGGCTCCAAATGTAATTGTTGAGTCTACGGTTTGGTCAAGTCGCAGGCAGACACACTTAACACAAGCATATCTATAATCATTATACAAATTCAGGTCAGGCAGGAAAAGGGCAGAGCACAATTCTAACCAGGATCTAAGAATAAACGAGTACACGAAACTAGGAAATAACATCATGATGTTTTAGAGACCGAGCAAAAACCCCCCTTTTAAATATACACACATTACAGAACCAGACAAGTGTGACAAACTAAACATAACTTAATTACGAAGAACATGTACAAACAATAATCAGGCTATAGCACGAGGCAGGTGCTAAAGAAACAAAGAAGTATTTCGGATCCTTTCAAGGCAGCTGTGGTGTTACACTAACAAATAATGAAGCCATATTCATCTTCTGGCTGTGAATAATGTGAAACAGCAATGCTGACTAAGAAAAGCTCAACACCATATTTAAAAAAAGAAAAGAAAAAGAAATCCATCAGATTGGGACAGGCAGCTGAAGTTGCATTTTTCACACGCACGTTAACATTAGCCTCGACTGAGCCGTGTAACCTCGCCTCCAGACATCAGCATTCAGACTGTGTTTGTGCTCAAATGAAAACGCCTGGCAGAATTGGTGAGCTTGGCAGTAGTCTGCCTTATTTGACAATCACAGCTATTTTTTTGGGGAAAATTCACCTTGAAAAGGCAGAGCTATCAAACTTATAGGCTGATAGAGAGAAAGATAGCCACTGTATTTAGATTACAGCTCCATGATATGGAAGTAACATAAGGACTTCATTTTAATTTTTATACCAACTAATGTGAAATTCTGACATCTGATTGGCAAAAAAAAAGGGATTAAAAAATCAGCAAATATGCAAACAGGACAGCGTAGACAAACAATAAACCCATAAACGAGGAGACAGTCTGAGCAGGTAAACCAGAGAGAAGATAGAGGAAATTAAAGTTTGGCAAACAGCAGGTACAGGACACTAAATGTGTACTTAATGTACACAGTTAAAGGTGGGGTCACCGTTGTTTGAAAGCCAATGTTGACATTTGAAATCACCAAAACAAACACGCCCCTAACCCAAATGGGCATAACCCCTGTTCTAGCTCTGCCAACACATACAGTACATACACAACCCAGACAATTATTATGGCAGAACCTGTTGGGGCAGCTGAACGAGGGTTTATTTTTCTCAATAAATGAACTCAATGAGTAATACTATGGTAATACAAATGTGTTTTTGTAGCATTATCTCTGTTTCACGCGGAAGGCATTCAGTTCTCTCCAGCGCTGGAAAGCTGATCCTACAGTATATTAACACGGGTCCTACTTCTTGCCTTATCGTAAGCCTCTCTTTCCTTTCTTAATTTGTTTTTATCCTCCATGTCAACATTAAAACCATTTTCTTCTAATGTCACACATGCGCACTGAACACTCTCTTTGCCCATATTGACAAGACATGCCCCTTTCTGCTCATTGGCTACACATTAGTTTTGTTTTTGTTTTGTTTGGCGGCCCAAAGCAGTTTTCTGAAGCATTTCTCAAACAACGGAGACCCCACCTTTAAACATGTCTATGAATGTGTATATTTAGGGTAGTGTGTGGATTAAGTTCAGGTGTACAGTAGGCATCAGTATTTTGCTCATGTGAGTGAGAGTATATTGTTGTATTTTAGGCCATGATGCAGGTTTTTGGTTGCCCTGTTTGTGGGCTGCAACACTTAGCCTCCTGATAGCAAGGCCAAAGTATATATGGAATCGAATATTTTTTAAATTAAATCAGCTTCGGCCTTTGTCTGTAATTGTATATCTGTGTGTGTATGTGAGGATGTGTTCTGCTTCCACACAGAAATGCAGTACAAATCTCTCACATGTCTCTCACTCACTTAGAATGAGTCACGTATCTCAAGTGGAACAGTTCCCACTTACGGCAAATGCCTGTTGTGTGTCTGTCGAATGAAATGCCTAAAACAGTACAAATTGTGCTCACAGTCCCCAGGCAGTGTACATAAAGTTTGGTTGAATTACACAATATTGTTATTGCTGACCCTTCAAGATATCAGTGTGTTTTTATTCAAAATTGGCATTTTATTGTTGTCTTTTTGTTCCTGAGATCGAGTCAATTCAGTTTATAATGTTTTTAATAGTGAACTTTTGGGGATGTGGTAGCTTAGTGGTTAAGGTGTTGGTCTAGTGCTTGGAAGGTTGTGAGCTCAAACCCCAGGACCACCAAGCCACCACTGTTGGGCCCCTGAGCCTCAATTTCTCAGCTGTATAAATTAAGATAAAACGTAGGTCACTCTGAATAATAGTGTCTACCAAATACTGTAAATGTAATGATGTGGTTCCCTCACCAAAGTATGGGTGTTGGTTCTATTTACTGGCTGAGAAATCCATGACATTTTGAAAAATATATGGACAGAAAGGTTGCATAGAATACTCTTGTCGTGAGATGGCGGTATTGGGGAGAGTGAAGTATGTGTGGGCGTGTGGTAGCCTAGTGGCTAAGGTGTTGGGCTTCCAATCGGAAGGTTGTGAGTTCCATCCCTGGTCCACCAAGCTGCCCCAAATGCTGGAATTATAAATGTAAGTACGGAGGTGGATGCAGGTGTAGAAGGCTTTAATGAACATTAGACAGACAAGAACAAGCTAGGTTGAGAACTTTTAGTTAGGAAACAGAAACAAAAGTCAAAAATACAACCCCTAAACCTGAAACAGGGAAACAGTAAACAAAGCCTGGTACACAACGTTTGCATGGAATCAAGACTGATACTTTGCCATAAGGACATGATACATGAAGGTTTGAATAAACAGACCAGCCAGTGACAAAACCAACAACAAGACAGGGTGGTGAAAACACATGAATCAAAACAAACACACGTGGCACAGTAACCACACAAGCATAACAAACTCTAATAGAATAGAATAGAAATGGACTAGAGCTCCCGCTGTCGATCAGCCAATCAGGATGGATTCATAAGGTAGTATTTTTAAGTACAAGCTGATGTTAATATTAAACTTATATTTAATGTTAAGCAAATATTAGGATTTAAAAATATAATTCACACAGAAGTCCGGTGTATTCAGGTGCTTTTAAAAGTCGAGCTGTTCCACCGCACTATATGAATATCTGATGTATCCTGTACTGTACTCTTCTGATGAGTGATGGTGCTGTGCTGTTCATTATAGAGGTTGCTGGGTCAATTCAGAAGTGCTGATTGTGCTGTTGATGCCTGCGTTCACTGCTACTGAGGTCAAGGAGGCTGATACCCACATCTATACATCTATGTTCTGTTGCCAAATGCAGAGATTTGACTTCTGCAGAATGATGTTGTTAGAAATCATTTATTCGGTGTTATTCCTCTAGTCCCTGTGATAGAGGAACGGTCCCTGTTTCAGATTTAATGCGAGAAACAAATATGACCCCTCAAAGTTAAAATGTTTGTCAAGCTTAGGCTCACAGTTGGCTGGATCAAATGTTTTTCCTCCAGATCTCCATGGAACAGAGTTAAGACAGTGTTAAAAGGCATGTTAACTACACAGGATAACCTTGCTCGGTCCCATCCAGCTCCACAGCCTTGCCTCTATGAAGATTTTCCTCAGCCAGAGATTTCAGGCCCTGAGGGAATTGGGTTCCACACGATTTATGGAGCTCCTCCAAGTACTATTTCCACTGTTCAGCAAACATCTCCAGTAGAAGTCAACACTCCAGTGCATGTGCTTAAAAGAGCATTTGTATGGTCTCACCTTCTCTTTTTGGGAGCTAAATGATTTGAGACTACCTGGAGACCTTTTCAATGGCCACTGCAAATGAGCTTTCTCTTTTGCAATTCCTCTTGCTGCAGCTCTTCAGATAGTCCTATACATCTCAATTGAATCAGTAGAGCACCTTGGGAGCTTTACTTAGATAGCCTTTTTCTTCGACTTCATGTCTTCCCTGACCCCTGGTGTTAACCAGCACATCTCAGGTTTACCACTATGCACCAAAGGCCTTCTGCTCACAGCATTGTGCAGCTGCCTCTGCGTCTGTTAAATTTCCCTCACCAAAGCTTCTGTCAGACTCTTACAAGCAACCAGAATAGATCTCCTAACAGTCCTTTCTGGCGAGTGACCTACATTTTGATGATACGATCATGAAATTTGGCCCAATTTGCTTTGTGACCTAATACATTTATGAGCAATGTTGTGTTGAAGAGTGTTTGTTATTGACAGTCTATGGCTTGCCATGAAGTTCAGGTTTCGATCTGGAACGCAATTTCTCTGTCACACCCTTTTAAGTATCATGATAGAGACAGCACCAAGTAGCATGATAGAGTCAGTTCTACCTACTCCAGAAGGTCAGACTACTCCAAAGTGCCATTTAGTGCTTATTCACAAACAAGAGTCATTGTTTGTTTTCAATCCTCAAAGTGGTAATCTCACAGTGGCAAACATTCGGTCCAGTGGTAAAAACTCATGCGAGACAACCAGCCTGTGACTAGTGAGTATATTCACATATGCTCAAAGCTAGTCAACTGTGAAATTAAGAGTAGGAGAGACACCACCCCTGATTTTTAGTACTGAGCCATGGTTTGTGTGGTCAAAGTATATCAAGTTTATATCCAGGGCGACTTACATTTTTATCTCATTTTTATACAACTGAGCAATTGAGGGTTAAGGGCCTTGCTCAGGGGTCAGCAGTGGCAGCTTGGTGGACGTAGGAATTGAACTCACAACCTTCCGATTGATAGCCCAACATCTTAATCACTAGGCTACCACATGGCCAGAATAACCAACATACTGTAGATAAATAGGTTAAAACCTATTTATACCTTTTTTCACATACTAACGTCTCAAAGTTCTTTCCCTGATGGTAAAGAGATATTCTGTGTCCTCAAAGTTGCCAATTTTCAAGTGCAACAGTCTTAAGTCTGTCCATCGCATTTCTGTCCCCCATCTAGCATTGCCTTTGACCTCCAGTCTTGCAGGTGGTGAGCTTTGAAGATGGCTCTGTCACTATTTCAGGGTACAGTTCATCTTTTTTTTTTGTCTTTCATAGAGGTCTAAAGGATCACCCTTTATCTGAGTCCTCCCTTCAGATCTGCTCATCAAGGGTGGCCTTTCTGGGAGCACTAAGTGCTGAGGCCTTCACTTCCATGGGGCTTCAATCCATGTAGGGATCAATATCAAGTCATAATATCATAACATAATGCCTCAATTAAATGAAAGCAATTTAAATGACCTCACATGTGTCCTTACAGTCAAATAAATGATTTAGTCAAAATATATGTATACGGCTTATGCTAGATAAAATACATTAATCGATTTACTGATTTGCTCCATTAGCTATAACTCATTTGAATATATCTAGACATACATTAGTATATTACTCATTCACAATTTTCTGTATTACTGTACCAGTTTAGGTATTCACTGTTAAGCAGGCGGGCTTATGATTGGTCAGATCAAGTAGAGAGAAGTACATTAGCATTTAAATGAGCTAACTTATTTTCACTGAGTTCGATTATTATCATCTGCTCATCCTTGGCAGACAGATGTATTGAGTTGGAATGAGATGAAATGAATCTATTTAACAGGATGTTTCTGCCTTCATTCTCCACTAGATCATTGCTTTCACTAAGCAGAGGTGGCAGAGGTGAAGCAGGAACATTTCTCCATGTCACAATTACTTTCCTAACTCGGCTCAGTCTTAACACCGAAAGATCAGTATATTCTTCCAGTATAAAGGAAATCCAAATTCTCAGTAGAGTATGAGCTGCCATGGTTCTTACTCAATTCACATCTTTATTTTAGAAGCAAGAGGTGAGATTAAATGCTGGTAGTTCATTAAAAGAGCTGTTGCATCCACTGTTTACAACACCATGAAGCCTTTCTTAACAAATTCAGATGCGTCACTCACTTGTGAACCTGTTTCAACGAACAGTGTTGTACAGAGGGTTTTTTTATACTTTCCTGGAACTCCGATAAGATTTATGAAATTACTATAATGTGAACTTCACAGGGTGAAGCCATGATTTTTTTCCCTTTTCTTTAACTCTGACTATCGCTGTCGGCTGTGACCCTGATAACTGTTAACCATCACCAGGCTCGAGCGTAAGTGACGATATCAAGTGTCCTGGATATCACTATGAGTTTGTTTAACATTACTGAACTTTATACAACTAGTTACTGGCACATATCAGTTTAAATGAGCTCAGCACGGTGACTACAAGCTAACCTGAGGCCTAATGATGTCATGTAGGCTGTGTCCTTTCCTGGCATTTCTGTAACCAGATTCCTCTCCACTGTGTTCCAGTAATGGTGGGTCTTCCTGCATGCTGAATCACTCGATGAGATCTTGATGCATATCTTGTTTCATTATAATTGTGGTGTAATGCCTGTATGTAGAGCAAGGAATATGAAAAAAAGGCTATTCGCCCAACTATTTGGAGCTTTTTTGCAAATTATCCGAATATCCACATTCCGTAACACCGCAAAGGGTCGCAGGGAACCTGGAGTCTATCCCAGGGGACTTGGGGCACAAGACAGGGACACCCTGAACAGGGTGGCAAAGCATTACAGGGCTAAATCCCACACCCAGCCATTCACACATTACAGACATCATTTAGCTTACAACACACGTCTTGGGACTGGTCGTGGAAACCCATGTTTCGAACATGCAAACTTTGCACACACAAGGTGGAGGCAGGAATCGAACACAGTAACCCAGGGCTTGCGTGGTGGATGTGCTAACCATTAACCCACTGTGTCCTCCTTTGCTGCAGGATATATTTTGTTCAAATACCACAATAACAACAAAAACAAATTTTGCTTTGTTTTCAGATTATTTAGTAGACACCATTATCCAGTTATCTATCTTTTTTATACAGCTGAGCAATTGAGGGTTAAGGGCCTTGCTCAGGGGCCCATCAGTGGCAGCTTGGTGGACCTTGGATCAAACTCACAACCTTCAGATTGTGGTAGCCTAGTGGTTATGGTGTTGGGCTACCACATGCCCGCATACCACATGCCCACATACCACATGTGATGAACCACGGCATACAAATTTTATTTCATTTTAAATCAACATTAAATTGACATTGAATACCCTGCATTTCCTTAATACTATACAATTTTATGTAAAATACATGTCACAGTAGAACGGGTCAAGAAAAACTTTAACAAGTGATGCAACATAACTCCAATCACGATCAGAGTTTTAGAAATGAATTATCATGCATCAGGCTATGATGCTGTAGTAAGCACGGTCATGTTTGATGTCTGTATTCTACTCTTCA
Source organism: Tachysurus fulvidraco (assembly GCF_022655615.1). NCBI lineage: Eukaryota > Metazoa > Chordata > Actinopteri > Siluriformes > Bagridae > Tachysurus > Tachysurus fulvidraco. The sequence continues at coordinate 10,696,706 of NC_062518.1, forward strand.
GGTTTATGTAGACCTGTTGTTTATCTCCAGCCTCGTTATGCCTCTGTTAGGTCATTATTAGAACTCAAGCACCCAGCCTATTCACCGAGCTCCATCATTAGCAGCCCTGGTCCTGTGACTGTGTGTACCATTAGCATATAGATGAGGCAGGGGGACTCACACACCACTTATCTGTTGTCCTGAAATCAGTGTTCAGAGCAAGCGTCATGAGGACTCAGATATATATTACCAAACAAATAGATATATACAGCACAGGCATCATCAAAATGTGCTTAATTTACATTTGCCATTTTTGTCCCAACATCTTTATAATTAATACTACTTCAGTTAAATTAATGCTATTGCAATCAAGGTGGCACTGGTGGTGTTGTGGGTTTGCTCAGTTTACAGTGTGCATGGAGTTTTGCACATTTTCCCAGCAAGAACGTTCCGCATCACGGATTTTAACATTGCATGGCAAATATAGCCAATTGTATTCTTACATGGATTGTGTTTAGAATGTAAGGATTCACAGCTATTAAAGCAGTATTACTGATTCAGACCCGTGTGTATGGTGGACCCAGGCTTCTCTGAAATGGTAAAGTTCAGTAACCAGGGAAGGAGATGTGGTCTCTGCAGCCGTCAGTCTTGTAACCCTGGCCTCAGATGGCTGAAGTGCCAGATAATAGAGCAACTTCTGTTCTGTTGCTCCGCTCCAGAGCCCCAAGATCAGATTGTAGTTCATGTAAAGAGATGCATCGAATCACCTCTGAAGAAGAGACACACATCATGACAAAAACAACTGTCTTGTTTTTATTTGCCTTAGCTGCAATTTTCTGCTCTTTTCAATTTGCCGAACGTCCTCTAACACACTCACATTTTGTTTTCGCCTATCTGTGATATACAGAGATTATGGCATCCGTGTGACTTTCTTGTAGTATTGAGCTGCTGTTCCACATTGAGGCAGTGAGTCCTAAATGTAGGAGATTATGCAGGTTTATTCTGGTACCTTCTCAGTCTAGTGTCCTCTTTACATAAATGCTAAAGGACCATTAAAATCCAGTAAAGCTAGAGTGTGGCAGTGCATTCGACACAAAGGACAAGGAGAAGCAGAGAATCTGGTTGCAAAGGTATGTATGAAGTAAAGAACCTTCAGACAGCTGACTTGATCTCTCTTTACTGTTTGGTATCGTGGTATATTGTATAGGCAAAAAAGAATATTGTATACGCATATGGTACAGGCCTAATTTGAAATGTTTCAAATTTGTTTAATGAAGTAGATTGCAAAATTTGTGTCGAAGTCAAAATAACAGTAAATAAAGCATCTGTTTGCAACAAGTTTGGTGCAGTGAGAAAAGAAAAAGGAGAAACGCGATCTGAATTTTAACCATCTTCGCTCCTCTCCTCCTTTGATCTCTCCTCTTTTCTGTCTTCTCCCATTTTCTCTCTCCTGTACTTTACGCTTTCCTTTCTTCTATTGATTGAGCTTGATTAGATCTGCGTGTACACGTGGAGACGCGCGTTTGTGGATGCACGTCTCTGACAAAACCCAAATCTCTGCTGCCTTCAAATGAAATCCAATTTGGTTTTGTATCTTTGACAAACCCGAGAGAAAGGATGTTCAGCAGAGCCTCGGCACTTTACATTTAGCCCTATCTCGATTTGAAGAGCTGCTTTGTTGTCTTTATGAATAGTGTTTGTGCCCTTTGAGCTCTGGAGGCTCAGCATGACTGACATTTACATTGAATATTTAAGTTGTCGGGTTACGTAAAGTGCGCCAGGTTTAAAAAAATATGCATCAGTTGCCTGGTATTTCCATTATAAACCCACTTCAACGTCGAGGGTCTCTGTGTAAAAGGACAATCTGCTACTGTATCACAAAAGCTTTTCACTGTAAGCTTATGAAAATGATGCTTGCTGTTGATGTGCACGGATGAAGTGTCAAGTATAAATATTCATCCTGGACACATACAGCATTGTTCATTAAGTATTATCTTGTGTTAGTACAGACGAACCTGACCGAGCTTAGGTCCGGCTCTCGTCACGACACAGATTTCTTCTTTGCTTGTTAACTGGCTCTGTATTTTATTAAAGAAATAAAATAAAATAACAAATGATTTGAGGCAAATCTGCATATAATGAATGTATCACAATTATGGATTTGTGAATAAATGAGACAGCGCTTTGTGTATTTTATGTTGATGCAATTGCTTTAATTACATCTCTGACATCAGGAAGCGCAGCAGAGGAACCCTTCTGCCTCCAGAGTTATCATTTCCATCTCTTTTGTTTCACGAAGGCGTCATACACGGTGCATTGTGGCACACGAAGTGTTCAGGAGGAGACTTTCTGATTGTTTCTGATGTTTTGTCAGGATCGACTTGAATGCAGTGAGGGGGTGTTCCCTTGGCTCAAGTGTATGTTGAGAGGAGAAGTAACAGTGTGTGGAGTGTTTGAGAAGGCTGAAGCGAGACGTTTTTCCCAGCATGGGCTTTCTTTTTGTTTTTTTTTTCCTTTCCAGTGACTCCTCCTGAATACTGATGAGCAAATTAAAAGAAGTCATTTCAAGTTAAGAGATAATGACTCGAAAATAATAACGGGAGGAGTCTCGTCGGCGGTGAGTATCGTTCAGCTTATGTGTCACCCTTGGTTTAGCTGTAATCTAATTCTGTGCCTCTTTAATGGAGGGCCTTTAACCTCAACTCCTGACACGGACATGCCTTCATCTCTACAGTGACTCATCGGTCTAATATACGAGGTACATTATCGTTCATTACTTTTGATTCAATAAGAACATGAGTGCACATTAAAAGGTCAGGTCTGAACCGCGTAGGCATGTCCGAGCGTCAAATCAAAATAAACGTCTACATCATGGTCTATATTAGTATCTTAACATTTTTGTTTGAAAACAATATCCTAAATATCATGATACATCGGTAGATGCTTTTATACGTGCTAGACTAGTTTGATGGCTGTAAATGCTCCACAAACTACTCGCACAGGAAACAGGATGATAGATAATATTTTAACTGCTGGATTTTCTATTGAATACAACTACATTGTCTAGACCAGGGGTCGGCAGCCCGCGGCTCCGGAGCCGCAAGTGGCTTTTTCATCCCTCTGCTGCGGCTCCCTGTAGATTTGGAAAATAAATATTTAATTTAAATTTATTTTATTTTAGTTAGTTTATGATGCTCTTGTAACATTAAAATAAACCGCGTTTAATTTATTTGTCGCTCAAAATATGCGTCATAATTGCCGACTTGGGAAATCCGACACACAGAAGCAGACGCATTTTTGGTTCGCTGCAGCCGGCAAGATAAAATTTTGATGTCATGAATATGAAGAGGACTCAATTAGACATTGAACGTTTTATTTGAAAGTAACCTTCAACCCAGCATCTTTTTTGTTAAGGTTAGTTCAAACTGTTCAAAATATTTTTGTTTGCTTGCAGAATTAAATTTCGTTTACTCGGTAGCAGTTCATTCATACATTCAATCATTCATTTTCTACCGCTTATCCGAACTATCTCAGGCATCATCAGGCATCAAGGCAGGATACACCCTGGACGGAGTGCCAACCCATCGCGGGGCAGGTAGCAGTTCATTGATTTCATAAATGCAACACACTGCAGTTGTTTCTATACTTTCCATAAAGGTAAAAAAACGATATATGCAGCGTTCTCTTCATTTTAGATGTCAAATGGGTTTTGTGGCTCCCTGTGTTTTTTTTTCTCTGGGAAACGGGTCCAAATGGCTCTTTGAGGGTTTAAGGTTGCCGACCCCTGGTCTAGGGCAAATAGTAGTTCATTGCTATCGCTTGCAATATCATGAGTTCAAATGACTTCCAAGCTACAGTACCACTGCTGGGCACTTGAGCAAGGACTGTTCTGATATATAAACAAGATAAATATCAGTTGCTGTGAAGCAGGAAGTCTACCATAGACACTGCAAATCAATGTGGATTGTTTTCTTTCTAAAATAAAAATGAATAAATAAAAAAATATATACAAACAATGATTTCTATTATGTTGTAAACAAAATGTACTACAGCTTAACTATATTTTATTTTATTTATTTTCTTTGATGAAATGAACATAATGAACAAAGTCTCTGACCCTGTTGGCCTTTTGTAAAACAGTTGTGTAACAGTATCACCTCTAACATGTGTTGGTTAATCAGGATCGCTGGGAATTCACACTCCTATGCTGCATTTTTGCATCACAATGCATCGCACCATGATGTATCGTCACACCCCTAGTGAAGGTTCATCAGCATGCTTGATTAGACTAATGCTACCGACAGCGATTAGCTGAGCAGAGATCTGGAGAAATGAATTAAACTGTAAAAGTTGATGCTTGTTGCAGTTAAACCAACTGTAATAAAGCATCATTTGTTGTAGTTTGTCTCAATAAGTATGCACTGAACATTGGTTATATGATATGTTGTGATACTCAATACAGCTACTACTACATTAGCTGCACAAATGTAGGTTCTGTAGCTTGACTAAATTTAAAGGAGCATCACATTTATCCTTCCAATAAAACACAATAAAATAATTCTGTTCCATAAAATTCCGGGACAAACATCATGTGGACATCTGTAACTAATGTATTATTTTATTTTGTGATAAAAGGTTATAAGATTATCATGATATGAATATTTAATATCAGTATAGCCTGAGTGATTCATCCATTGTGTATCAACTTGACCAGTCACAGCATGATTATTACCCTTGTGCCTGGAGTAATTTCCTGCCAGCCGTCTTCAGTACGTGTGCGTAATGTAGAGCAGGATGCAATGATCACTAAGGGACAGCCAGCAGCCTCCTAACCAGGAAGAGGGAGAGAGTAAAGTATCAGAGAAAGACTCTGTGAAAGCTTTTTAAAATGAAAGGTGTTTTTATAAAAGATGCCTGGAGGAGGAGAGATTGAAGGGAATAGATTTCCTCTCTCTAGCAATGCCTGCTTGGCTGGACACCTGGCACCAAATCAGCTTCACTGAACGATGACTGCAAGACAATGGCCAGGGGGAGAAAGAGGGAGAGAGAGGGAGAGAGGGGGAGTGTGAGAGAGAGATGGAGTGAGAGAGAGATGGAGTGAGAGAGAGAGAGAGAGGGAGGGAGAGAGAGAGAGGGAGGGAGGGAGAGAAGGAGAGAGAGATGGAGTGAGAGGGGGAGAGGGAGTGTGAGAGAGGGAGAAGGAGTGTGAGAGAGAGAGATGGAGTGAGAGAGAGAGAGATGGAGTGAGAGGGAGAGAGAGGGAGAGGGAGAGAGAGAGATGGAGTGTGAGAGAGAGAGAGGGAGGAAGAGAGAGAGAGGGAGGGAGAAAAGGAGAGAGATGGAGTGAGAGAGAGATGGAGTGAGAGAGAGAGATGGAGAAAGAGAGAAAGATGGAGTGAGAGAGAGATGGAGTGAGAGGGGGAGAGAGAGAGAGAGAGAGGGAGATGGAGTGAGAGGGAGAGGGAGTGAGAGAGAGAGAGATGGAGAGAGAGAGAGATGGAGTGAGAGGGAGAGGGAGAGAGAGTGAGAGAGAGAGAGATGGAGTGAGAGAGAGAGAGAGAGAGATGGAGTGAGAGAGAGAGAGGGAGTGAGTGAGAGAGAGAGAGAGAGATGGAGTAAGAGAGAGAGATGGAGTAAGAGAGAGAGAGATGGAGTGAGAGAGAGAGAGATGGAGTGAGAGAGAGAGAGAGAGATGGAGTGAGAGAGAGAGATGGAGTGAGAGAGAGAGGGAGATGGAGAGAGAGAGAGAGAGAGAGAGAGAGAGAGAGAGAGAGAGAGAGAGAGAGGGAGTGAGAGAGAGAGAGAGATGGAGTGAGAGAGAGAGAGAGATGGAGTGAGTGAGAGAGAGAGGGAGTGAGAGAGAGAGGGAGTGAGAGAGAGAGAGAGAGAACAAGACAGACAGGGTATGAGAGGACAATAGCAGAGGGAGAAATATAAAGAACAGAAAGAATGATCAGAAATATCAAATTCCATGCACACTCTAGGAATGATAGCTTTGCAGGGTTTGAATTCTTTCCTACATAATATGGATATGAATGTGAAATAAAACATTCTTATCCATATTATGTAGGAAAGAATTCAAACCCTGCAAAGCTATCATTCCTAGTCACATGCTGACGAGTAATTACTGTATGTGATGCATTGCGTTATTTGAAATGTACGATTTTATCATTAACAATTAATAGTAAGAGAATCGATGCCTATTCAGATTAACCCTATAAGCTTAGAGTGTTTATTGAGCCTAAAAGTGGCCATCTGGCTGCACCTTGTTGTGTTTTGGGATTTGTCCTCTAATTTTTCTCTCTAATTTCTTTCCTATCACATGTCAGCTACCGAACAGGGAGGCCAAAGGCTATCAATTGCTTCCTCCGAGACGCATGAAACCAGCTGAGCGCATGTTTTTGAACTGCTCACGAAATGTCAGGGGGCAGGTAACACATACGGAGGGAAGTGCTATGCAGCCTAAATGAGCTCACATATAGTACATTTATGATTGGCTTGTGTTGCTGTGACTGAGATTATTCTTTAAGTTTATAGATTATAGCTATTTTCATGGAATTAATACTATTCATTCATTCATTCATTCATTCATTTTCTACCACGGCTCTCTCTCCCGGCCATACATGACTGTAGCATCATCAGGATTCAAACTCATGAGCTCTGGATTTTGTTTATTTTAGAGATTTAAATTCCTGGATTCTACATCATTTTATACAATTTTGATTTATTAGGCAACGATTCGATATTTGATGATACGGCTGAATCTGCTACAACACGAATCAATTTAATATCCTCTGATTGATAGGTGACACGTGATAGATATGCGGGTAGGTCTATCAGAGCAAATCACTTCAATAGTCTATGGTTTATATAAATATAAACCATATTGTACACGACTTGTGCTAATAATATATGTATTATCAGTTATAAATTATAATTAATTGAAGATTTGTTTTCTGAATTCATTTTATTGGTTGCATTTTAAAACTTATACACAACGATTGAACTCGAATTGGGGATCTTTGAGCTGTGAGTTTATGGAGCTGGAAGGTTCTGGAGTTTAGTTTTATTTATGTATGTACGTTTGTGTCTATCTATCTATCTGTCTGTCTGTCTGTCTGTCTGTCTGTCTGTCTATCTATCTATCTATCTATCTATCTATCTATCTATCTATCTATCTATCTATCTATTGGTTTATTTTATTGTTTGCAATATCAGTAATATTATGGTGATATTATGGTGACATGAAAGTTTAATATCAGCACACACTTTCTTTTATAATTAATGGCCATAACTGTTAGTAAATGAAGGAAGAAGAAATGTGTGAAGTGAAAGTGACGTGACATACGGCTAAGTACGGTGACCCATACTCAGAATTTGTTCTCTGCATTTGACCCATCCAAAGTGCACACACACAGCAGTAAACACACACACACCGTGAACACACACCCGGAGCAGTGGGCAGCTATTTATGCTGCGGCGCCCGGGGAGCAGTTAGGGGGTTCGGTGCCCTGCTCAAGGGCACCTCAATCTTGGCCGGCCTGAGACTCAAACCCACAACCTTAGGGTTAGGAGTCAAACTCTCTAACCATTTGGCCACGACTTTTAGAGATAAGTGGATGAGAGAGAGAGTAAATGAGAAACAACAGGAAAACGAAAGTAGCAAAGTGAGAAACACAAAGTGGGGGAAGCAGATGAAAGAGAAAGGAAGTGGGTGGCACTAGGAGAGAGAGATGGACAGGAAAAGATTGCTAGATTACTGGAGAGCAGCGTTAGTCATCCATGAACATGGCCTTTGAATCTTTGACAGAGCCATCATTACTCATCTGTCACACGCTTTCCTCATTTTTATTTACTGTGTATGTGAATACATTTCAGGGTTTGGATACAACCTCTAGGTTTGTCACCTTGTGAAATTTGCATTTTGTACTGTATTGTGTCGTGTTTTATCTGCTTTGAGTCAGGATCATAGTTTGAAAGGCTGAATTTTAAAGAATGCACTTTTCGAAATATTAATTTGTTATAAGGAACATTATAAGGCAGTTATTTGAGGAGTTCGGTATGATGGAGAGACTGAAATTGAAACAGTCAATTGTTTTGTGTGTGTGGATGAAGATTCTGCTTCCCAACACACTTGTATTTCAGCACCATAGACAGCTCTGAATTTCATAGCACTTGAATAAATCTGCACTGTACATACAGTAGAACTGTGTACATCACGTATCTCCTGTCTGTCATTGCGTTAAACAATTAAAGCACACAAGCTGAAAGAATACAAATGAGATGTGAATGTTTTCCTGTAGAGTAAGATCGTCGCAGCTCTAGTGTGAGAGGATGTTGCACAGGGTGTGTGCGTGTTTGTGTGCGTGTTTGTGTGCGTGTTTGTGTGTGTGTTTGTGTGTGTGTATGTGTGTGTGTGTGTATCTGAGAATAGCAGTGCCTCAGGCTGGATCTGACACTAGAGAGGATGGATCCTTATGAAGAACAGCCAAGACCCTTTAGCTTTGTCTGCATATGTGCTTGTAACGTGATATTTTGTAATATTTTTTATATGTTTACATATTAATAATAACACTTTAAATAGTTTGTAATGTGATTATTTATTTATTTATTTATTTATTTATTTATTTATTTATTTATTTTTGTATATGTTTAGAACTTTTCCCTTTTAAAGCATCCTAGTGTGCTTCTGTGTATTCAGTGCAGTATGGAGTGAGCTTTTGTGTGTGGTGTGGTAGACTAGTGGTTAAGGCCTTGGATTACTGACTGGAAGGTCATGAGTTTGAATCCCAGGTCCGCCAAGCTGCCACTGCTGGGCCCCTGAGCAAGGCACTTAACGCTCAGTTGTATAAAAAAAAAAGTAAGTCACTCTGGATAAGGGTGTCTGCTAAATGCTGAAATGTATGATGCTGTGTGTGTGTGTTATAAAGTGTAGACTGTGTGTGCAAGTGTGGTGTTTTTGTTCACATGAACGTCTGTGTAGCGTCTCTTTATGCGGCATACATGTGTAATTAGGGTTTAGAGTGCATGTGGGTTTTTGTACTGCCTTATTTGTGTATGCTAGTAGTGCATATGCATTGTGTGTGTTTATTGTGTTTATAGTACGTCTGGAGGCTGATTCAGCTTCCTGATCATTACTTGTGAAAGCCCCACAGTGTGGAGTAAACCCATTAATGCCTTTAGAGGACATTCTAATAGGGCTTTTTTTCGTTCTCTCACTCTGTGATTTGATGCTGCTGCTTCCCCTTTAAAAAGCGCTGCAGGTTGTTTTTGTCCTGCCTCTGCTGAACTGCATCGTCCCCCGGGAGGTTGAGTCAGGCAGCGCCCGCCGCCCTGAGCACACCACCAGCTCTAAACACGAAACACTCTCGCTGTGTCTGAAAGACATACACACTCTGTGTTTACATTTATCTGCTGTGTGTTACATTGAGGATGGACAGTAGCATTATATAAACCCAGTAAAGCTTCCTAATATACTTTAACGAGAGCTGACTGCGTGAGAGAAAGGCAAATAAAAGTTATGTCTATTGAGAAATCAGGGTGTTAAATAATAAATGATGAAGCAGACTAGCTAAATCAACTGTAGTGCAAAAAACAGACTGTTTCCATGTGTTAGTCTCGGCTTGTACAATACAACTGCTTTCATTTAAAACTGGATCGATAGAGACTCGATGGATCCATCTGTAAAGTAGGTGCAATAAATTAATACACTGCTCTATTTGCTACTAATGTTCTTTTATGTAGAAATATTATCAAATGTTTCAGATGCACGGTGCATTGCTCTGTGTCAGTCACAGTTATTAAAGGTGTGGCCTTTGTTCCTGCCTGTTAATCTGAAAAAGTCATGGTCTTTGAGTCTATATTAAACGCTATCATATCGAAGAGATACGTATGATGTCAATATGATGTATCAGATCAGTGATTGACAGGCGTGTACTTTGTCGTAGTGGAATACACAGCTACGAAAAATGCTGCTTATTCTGTATCTTATATCAGAATGAGTTCATGAATAGGTTTCATTGTCATTTTCCAGCGTCTTTCGTCGTATGTCGGCTGTTTGCAAAATGAAGAATTGTTTTCTTGGATCTTTGTGACATTATACTTGGGAGTGTTTTAGCAGGTTTTTAACATTTAGCCTGTGTGTTCTGCACGTGATACCGGCATGACCGCAAGCTTCAAGAATTATTGAGTACAAAATGTCGTGTCAGCAAAATACGGAGTACGGGGACAGCCAGAGTCGATTATTATTTATAATTATGAACTATAATTATAACACAACTCAGTAAAATGTGACACGAAGCAGGATTTAATGGGACTTTAAAGCTGTGCAGTTTGCAAATAGATGCTAATTATCTGAGAAATTACCTGTAGGTGCTAACAGCAATAATACATGTAGCCTATTGATAATTGGTGTTCAAATGGCTGCTTATTATAAATACTATAAATAGCATAAAATGTTTTTCTGAAATGTTTTTTTTTTCTACTTTCTGTAATCTTGGTTTTCACGCCTGGGCATAACTCAAACTCATGCATCACTATTACATACTAATTGCATTTATCTGGTTTAGAGGAGGCGTACAGAGCGGGCAGGCATTTCTACACAGTGTCCCAGTAGATATGGCCTCTGATGGCTCTGAAAAGACCTTCTATGTCTACTTGACAAGAATCGGTGGCAGCGGACTGTTCTGTCACCGTTCGTGGGCCGTCTGGTGTACCGACGTGTGTCAGCTTGTCCATCTTTCCTCTGCTTTCTCCTCCGGTCTGCTCAAATGCGGTGATCTTGAACAGAGCATTACACCAACACAAATGCCAGGATCTGTTTGTCTGCTCTTGTAATGGAGGAGAAGTAAAGAAGAGTGCTGGAGAAAACAAAAACAAGAGTGAGGGATTGTGAGGGTGGATGTGATCGAGAGATTGAGGAGAGGAGAAGAGGAAATTCAGCTTTTTTGGCAGGGTATGTGGCATTTGCCATTTGTCATGATTTGGGCAGGAAATTGCCCTTGGTGTGCTTTCCAGATGGCAACTTTGTTCCAGAAAGACTCAGAGGATCCAGCTGGGAAATGGAAAGGGAAAAAAAAATTCTGGCTTTTTTTTTTTTTTTTTTCCCTCTCCTATGCAATTCTCTCGTTCTATTACCCAGACTGCTGGGAGAGCACGGGCATTGTGCCAGTCACTGAGCTAAAACATCTCGCTCTCATTCAGCTCTGGATATCCACAGATCTCTTGATGCTACATTTCTGCCTCTGTGGTGCTGCTGTTGACCTGGGTGTTATTGGGCTCATGTAAGTGACAGGAATCCTTTAGATAAAGGTTGGTTTAAAACCCAAGAACAAAACTGGATGTTTAAAGAGTGTAGTTCCAGCTATGCAGGAAGACAGTACAATGCCGGTGAGATTAGGTGAATGCATCTTTGTGGCTCTGAATCATTTGTGGTTGTATCAGTCTCTGTGCTGGTGCGGAGTGCAGGTTGTAAGGAACTCCAGAAGGTGTGTACGGCGAGCTTTGAAAGTGTTTAAGCCTTCGGTTTTTGCCTACAGTTTGGGTTATAGGTTTAAAACGGATTATAATAATTTTTTTTCTTCTTCTTCTTTTTTTATTCCAACATGAAATCTAATTGTAATTAACAAATTAAAAAAGCGTTCAGACCCTTTAGTACTTTGTACCGTTTGGTTTTTAATTAACACAGGAAATATACAGTACTGACTGGATATACTTGCTTGTTTACATTATAACAAGTATCTGGGGAAAAAAATAGGTTTGGCTCCAAGTTCAGTTTAAACATAGATGAATTTACGATCTCTGAAACCTTGAGCAGTTCAAACCAAGATGGTGAGCCATGCACACTCCTTTCTGGGAATAAAATAAATAAACAAGGGCATGCTGCTACTTAATTTGTCGAACCATGCACAGCTATAGGTTATTGACAGCTTGACAGCTAGTTTTTTATAGTCTGGCTTTCGGACATCATCGGTTTAACAGTACGTAGAGTTTGGACTAGAATTTCTGAAGAAATGATGAGTTGTGACAAGTGTTTTAGTGTGGAAACAAACTGAACTATGCAGAGTAACAAGAGGATTGGGAAACACTTCATTAGAAGTTTAACAATGCAGAATGGCGATAAGCTGGCGGGGAGGAAGAGTGTATGGTGGGAGAACACTTACACGTCACAGTGTGTCTGTGTGCTGACGGAGCATCGGTGTTCAAATGGAGATATTTTCCAACATACCGGTGACTGCACTGAAAACAGTATAGTTGCATTTTCCTTTAAGGACAACAGGGACAACTGTTGTCTCACTGCTGCTGGAAGGATCATCTCTTGGGATGGACACGTTAAAATGACACAGCAGTAATTAGCCATTCAAATTCACAGGAAAGTCATCCAGGTCTGCAGGGGATCAGCTTGGCCTTATCGTGCGGAAAACATCTGCTCAGTCGGGTTTGTCTCTGCAGGATAACAAACATTAGTGTCAAGGTAAAGGATGAGAGGCAGGTTCCCCAACAGAAGGTCTGGGGTGGGACGGCCCAATCTCCTCATTTTCCTCCTGCTGTGATAGGAGGATAAGACAGGTGAATGAATCATAGTTTTTTCTGAGCAAGAGCTCAATAATTTTACCATGCATATCTACTGTACACGGATAAACCACATGGTAAATCTCTTTAACCAAGGCCTGCTAAAGATGCCGCTTCCATATTGTGAGGAGCTTCGGTTAGTTTAACTGACAGCAGATTCTTGTCGACATGTTACATAATCTCTCTAGACATCCAGGATATTAGTGCAGAAATCTGAAGTCTGTATCCAAGTCTGAATCTATATGAGCCATCGCCTTGCCAAGAAATACTGCAGGCAAGCCAGGCCATGGCTCCGTGTTCATTAGTTCATGGGTTAATGGGTAAAACATCTTTAAAATTTCATTGCAAGTCTAATCTACATTACAGTGGTCAGACCTCACCCAAATAAATTCATGAAATTTAATGAGACACAATGTAAGAACGTAAATAGAATTAGCTTCCATTTTCCTTTGTGCAAAGTTTATCCAAGCGATCTTAATAGATATGTGTGGTTTGGAATTGTATGGTGAAAGGAGTTCTCTATTAAAAACCAGAAATATATGATAGAATTATTTTGGAGCATGTAGACTTGATACATTTGCTTGCTTTGTTATTAATATTGAATTTCTGCCCCACCCCAGTGAAAAAAAAATATAAATCTTCTACTAGATTTATGTTAGAAAATGAAGTAGACCGTTGAAACCCTTCACAGTTGTCTGGATTACTTCTCATCATGTTGATAAATCTGATGGATCGACGTGGTGCCAGGTTTTGGAAGCCACCACTTCTGTCTTACACTCTTTTTACTCTGTTCCAGGTTTGTACTTGAAAGATAAAGAACCCCTTCGTCTAATAGCTCCGGGTAAGTGTAAGCTATACTGTATGTTCTGCACTGGCGTGATTGTTGCAAAGTCTCATAGGAGTGATTATTTTAGCAGACTTTAGTGCTCCTTAGGAAGTTAAACGAGATCTCAGCTCGTCTTGGTTTCACCTTCAAAACACCGACATCAACTGGAAACCTGCTGTAATTTTCCCAATTGCATTTTTCTGAAAAACGTATTTGAAAAAATGATGAAGATTCCTAAGCATTTAAAAAAAATAATAATAGAATAGTCTTAATCATTTTAATACATACAATGTTAAAAAAAAATGCTTTTTTTTTTTTTTTAAATTTAACATTAAAATTTTAAACATAAAATTGATAGATGGTTGCTGACCTGCACAAATCAGGTAATGTTCTGCTCTTTTATGAATATTTTCCTATTAAAGTCCATACATCACAGCCAGACAAGGGTAATAAGAGCAAATCCATAACTCACAACAGGAGAAGGCAGACAAGGGTACAAGCTGGAAAGCAGTCGGATTTGTCACAGGAGGAACAAACTAGATATGTAAGATACTGTATGCAATTTTTAAATGAGCAATTTAGAAACAAATCAGTTTACTCCTGCTAAACCATCTCAATATCATTAATGCGTTTCAGCAATTAGATTATACACCGTGAAAATTCTTACTTGCTATTAGCTTAAAAATAATGGTAACACTATTCCACATATTATTTTTTGATTTCTTTTAAGCCAGAATCTACTTGAATAAATCATGTAAAAATTCCTAAATTGATTGAATATTATTACTTTTAATTATTAATTATTATTGAAAATAATGACTTCATTCTAAAAAATCTAATAATGTGTAATGAAATAAATACATAATGCGAACATCTTTTGTTAAGCATGCTTTTATTCCATGTTCCACTGATAACAAAATGGTAAATATTATAAAATAAATATATGTATTTGCACACACGTGAGCAACGTTAGTTATTACCAGCTCAAGTTCAGACTTGCCACCTATTTTCACAACAAAACTCCACATAATTGAATATCTTTTTTTATTTTTTAATTTTTATAAACACCCGATTCAACTCAACAGAATATGTGTGGAGTTTGCATGTTCTCCCCGTGCCTCGGGGGGTTTCCTCCGGGTACTCCGGTTTCTCCCCCGGTCCAAAGACATGCATGGTAGGTTGATTGGCATTTCTGGAAAATTGTCCGTAGTGTGTGAGTGTGTGAGTGAATGAGTGTGTGTGCACCCTGCGATGGGTTGGAACTCCGTCCAGGGTGTATCCTGCCTTGATGCCTGATGACGCCTGAGATGCACAGGCTCCCCGTGACCCAAGAAGCGGTAGAAAATTAATGAATGAATGAATTTAAAATGAACATAGAAGCAAATAATTTTAAATATGGTTCGGTGCTCCGTATAATATCAGTGTGAACTGATGCTCCATAGCGTGAAGATAACGTGTCTTTCCTGAAAAAGCTTATTTAAGAAATGAGAATAAATGTATAAATTATTAAACCTCAGCTCTTAACGTGCTCACCGCTCCTTCGTCTGCTCCTTCAAAACATCATCGGGTCACTGCCGTCGTTCAGATTCAAACGAAGGCGTCTCAGTCGAAACTGCATAATTGAACCAGTTCTCTTAAAATAAACACGAAACCTTCTTTCCTCAATTTTATTAGCATAACTGGTTCCTCAAATCAAGCCTAAAAATTACACAGGTTTGCTTAAAAACAAAGAAGTGAAATGTGTCTCTTGATTTTATTAGTGAAATGTTCTCAATATTTTATAATGAGCACAGAACAAAGCATTTTCTAAATACAATATGCACATTATTTTTACTGATCATGATTTTTAATACTTTCAACGATTTTAAAGCTTGAGGACTGGAATTGTGCACAAAAAGCATGCAGCAAAAATGATACAGCAGCTAAGCCACTAACAATCATGTAGGATTAGTGTCCTGAATCTGTATCCTGATATTCAACCCTGCAGCACTCCTGAGAAATAATAATTGGCCAAAAATAATATTTAAATTATATTCATTGTTTTTTTTTTTTAATCAAATTTAATCCAATAAATTGTTGTGTCTTTTTTGGGGGGAGCTATAAAAATAAAATAGCTCACAAATAATGAAAGCCATATCCTGTAGTTTTACATGAGACCAAACTGGGAGCTAAATATCGTTATAAGATTTGGTTAAAATTAGGGATGGGCGATATGGCCTAAAATCCATATTGCGATATACATTGCAGCCTCTTGCGATAACGATATATATTGCGATATATAAATTATAATAGAACTATTTCAGAACAGGTTACACAGACCCTTAGGAAAGCCAAACTGCTAAATGTATTTTTTTTTTAAGAAATAAAGAAACATATGTCGTTTTGAGAACATTTATTGTGCAAAAGCAAAACTGTAATTATACAACAAAATGTTGCAGATAAATAAAAGTCTTTCCTTCTAAAAGGCACTATACTTAGTTCAAGTCCTTGGTTCTTAAATGCCACCCAAGTTGCAGAGAACATAAAAACTTGTGTCTTTTTAGTTAAGGAACATACACTGTACTGAAAATACTTCCAGTATTAATTAGGCAAAGAAAATGATTCTGTGTAAATGCATAGATACTTTAAATAAAAGCATATTTCAAACCTGCAGCCGAGGTAACGCATTTGCTTTTAAACATTTTGTTCTCCTAATGAAATTAAAGCTTGTCTTGTTAATAAAAAAATGGACACTGTGAATTAGGGATATACTTCCAGTATTAGGCATGGCTATATTAAATGAAGAAAATTCTTCCAAGTGTAGTGCACATACTTCAAATGAAAACATTATAAAGTGCTAAATGAAAGCACAAAATAAATAAATAAAATACTTTCAGTATAAGGAACATATACGTCAACTAAAAGAGAATTTTTAAAGTATAAAAGTTTCTTTACAGTAGTGCCATGCCATATATACAGTAAAAAGTGCAAATGTAGTTTTAGTTATTTTCTTAAAGGACACAAAATATGCAAAGCACAGGAAAAACTGTCTGGTGTTAGCATGTTAGCCTGTTAGCTCGTTAGCCTGTTAGCTCTTCCTAATATAAGGAGTACCTTTTGAAAACGACTGTTAGATTGAGGTTTGGATCAGTTCCTGTATTTTCTGTCATGCGTCCTTCGTACTGGATCTTGCGGTTGGCTGCATTGCCTGGCAATGCTGGTGGTATTCAACGACATCTTTAGTTTTGAGGTGGTAGAACAGATTAGTCGTGTTACCTCTCTTAGCTGGAACTTTTGCCCCACACACTCTACAGAGTATATTATTCTGCTGCTCGTCGGACGGCTTAAATCCAAACCAATAATATATGTTGCACCGGTCTTTTTCACGAGCTCCTCTGTTTTGCTGACGCTTTCAGCCATGTTTATTCAAGATGACGAATATGATGATTCGTTGCAGCCGGCTGCAGCTCGTGGCTCTAAATTTCGCGGGTAGATTGCGTCATCAACATGCATTATTGCGATAGTGCAATAGAATTAAAATCTATCGTAGGCCAATTTTGTATCGTTTATATCGTATATCGTTTATATCACCCATTACTAGTTAAAATATAGGAGTAAACCCATAACTGGTGGAAAACAATTCTGACTTTAGAGAACTCCTAATATCCTTATTTCCAATATTGGCCTCATAGCTAAAGCGCAAAAAAATGAAAGATGCAAAATATGTTTATGGTTCGGAAGAAAGCCTGTTTCTTTAATATCTAAACAGCATTCTGTTTCGAAGCGAAGCTGCTGTGTATATTTATTTATTTATTTATTCATTCATTCATTTATTTATTTATTTATAGAAGACTTAATGAATATTCTATCTTCTTTGAGGATGGGATGCTGAACGTGTTTCGTTATCAGACGGTGCTGCTCTTGTCCAGATCTTTAATGCGCCTTTATAATGAAACTTGTTTGCCTGGGTTTCCAATCTGCGCTGATTTTTATCGTACCCGAAGCCTCTGAGGTTCTGCAGCAATGCAGTGTTGCTCAAGAGGGAAATTGACCAAATCTGTTTCAGTCTCTGTGTCTGTTGTGTGGTGAGAAATAGAGATGAAGTGAATCTTGGTAGGTGATGTACACTACAGTACACTACAGTGCCCTCCCGTACACATTTATTATAAACAGCACATGTATGATGTGGAGACAGGAGAATACTTTTGGGCTTTCTTTGAAGATGAAGGGGGTGAAGGGTGGAGACAAAAACAACAGCTGAGCAACTCCAGACCACTGCTCCCTTCTCAACAGCAGCCAGCCCACCTTCATCAATTATTCATCCTTTTCTTCATTGCATAATTTATAGCAGTGCTTTTCCATCTGAGTCTTGGACACCCCAGCATATGCATTGAATGGTTGAAGTTTTCTTGCTCTAAGTGAAACGTTACTGCATTTTCATTGCGCTTAGTAAGGTGCCATGCTTCGACTGGTAAGAAACACATATAAAGACAATCACACATGCAGCGTGTCAGTCACCAGCCTGTTCCCAGGTGATCGCTTTGGAAGTCAAATAGTGTAAACATCAAGTAACATCTATGTCACACGTCGTATGACCCAGATCTTTTGGATGGATATTAGATCTATCATTGACACTCTGATGCCACAATACACAGTAAAGCTGTTAGCAGCTAAATGGTGAGAGTGATATTGAAACACATGGGAGTCAAAAGCTCTTGGACATTACCACATATGCCCCTTTCCACAGAAAGAACCAGGTGCTGGTTCAGAGTTCTGGTTCGAAGTTATTTTCAGTGGTGAGCGTTCTAAAAACCAGTTTGCCTTTCCATGGGCTAGAGAGCCATCACAGAGCCGAGTCTTACGTCACTGTATACAACGTTATACAGCAACGTTAGCACAGTAGCGGCTAACACATCATTAACGGCAGATGTTGCTTTACTGTTAATGCTCATGGCTTTGCGAACCTACACTGGCATCCAAACGCGGCAAATCCTGATTTAAAATGATTTAAAAATGCCGGTAACAATATTCTCTTTTGTCTTGTTGGTCACAGTAGCCCCGCCCCCAGGCCCTGGCGCAAGCGGTTCTGAAGTCTAGACCACGAACGTTTTGGTGCTACTTAAGAACCACTTTTCCTGGTTCAGAGATGGTGCTTTGGGTGTTGAAAAATAAAGAACTGGTTTTAAGTTAAGCTCTGAACCAGCACTCAAACTGCCTCGGTGGAAAAGGGGCATATGTGTTTTTTTGTTTTTTTTCTTCAAGAATTTTCATTCAAGAATCAGGTCTATGTTCAACAATACTAAATCCAGAATTCAAAAACAGTGAGCAACAAGGAGACTAGGATGTATGAAGACAGAGAGACGATATTAGTGACGATAGATAAGCACGGAGGTGTACATGGAAACTAAGGAGGCAGGACAAGAACAGTCATAAAGGACGGTGGACGAGGGGTGGAGCAAGAGAACCCGAACAGGAAGTAGATGTGAAGCACACAGGCTGGGTATCATATTATAATAATATATATTATTTTAGTTCAAAACTCAGTTTTTACTGAGTTTGTGTCATAAACTGATACTTAACTGGGTGTGGTAAGGACATCTTTATCCTGATCAGGGGTTGAGCCTGGGAACACAGTGCACTATATAGTGAATACTCTTCTAAATGAAAAGACAGATTAGTGCAAAAAAAAAAAAAAAAAAAGCTAGACAGTTAGCTATAAGCATATGCATTTGTTCTATAAGCTTGCAGAAACTTGAGTTTTCTCGCCGTGATCGTCACTCCTGTGTAGTGAGTTTTAATTTGAGAAGAAATACGGCTTTCTTTTGTTGAAATGGAAACACCTGTAACACAGTATGAGATTAGCATCGGAGGATAGAAAGATATACGATTAGCATTCCTGGATAGAGTTTTTCAAAAAAAGTGCAGTGTCAGCATGCTGTCATGTAGCTTTTGCTTATTCAGTGCCTGTGCATAAATGTGTACATAATTATTGTAGTTGAGTTTGATGGAGCTGGATGGAGCATCTGGTAGATGAGACTCTAGATGGTAAGATATTCCAGGCACACTGAAATCCCACATTGTGAGGTCGTATACAGATGTGTATACAGTTCTATCTATCTATAATAGATAGAATATCTATCTATCTATCTATCTATCTATCTATCTATCTATCTATCTATCTATCTATCTATCTATCTAGGTAGAGAGAGAGAGGGGGGGGGTTGCCAGGTCTGCAGTTTTCATCCAAAACCACTGGAGGATTTTACAGACTAATCAAAAAAGGAGGATTTTTAATAATGACTTTTCCCACATGACTGGAACTAATTACTCCAGCCACCCTTTCTAATAGATCACACTGAGAGGGAGACCGACTGTTACAGCCCTGTAGTGCTTTGACATCTCAGAGAACTATACATGAACACTTATAACCAGACTTGAAAATAGTATATAAATTATGTACAGTCGACAGGATCGGAACGTGACCAAGTCTTCTGCCGTTGTAGCCGATCCTCATCACGTTTTGACGTGCTGTGCGTTCCAGGATGCTTTCTTGCTCACCATGGCTGCAAAGAAAAGATTTAAGTTACTGTAGTCTTCCTCTCAGCTAGAGAGACTCTATTTTTATCTGACTTCTCTCAACAGAAAGGCTTTCTGCACCACGGGATAACTTATTTTTGCCCTGTTCTTTGTAAACTTCCAGAGACTGTTTCTTAGGAACACGGCAGATTCTGGATGCAGTATATGCAGTCTATAAGAGCTGTGACGTATTGTTGCATCGTAAAATGCAAGAGCCTATCACGTTCCAGTATTCATGTCCATCGTGCAACATCTGGATTTTGTGATGTGACTCAAACTGGAGCAGATTCTTTAAATCATTTTGCAGTGTGGGGTTTCTAGGGATCAGGCTTGTTTGTCCATCAGTGGGCCTTGACCCTGTTGCCGGTTCTTCTTCTTTTTGAAGGTATAAACCATTGCATACCACTGGCAGGTGCCATTGTAACAAGATAATCAGTGTTATTCACATCAGCTGTCAGTGGTTTATGGCCGATCGTCGTATATCGACACCTGCCATGTCAAAGAATTTATTAATTTATTATTGAAAATATGGCACCGAATGCAGGGGTTGTCGGGAGTGGTAGTTTATTATATTATATTATATTATATTATATTATATTATATTATATTATATAAACAATCTGTAAATTGATATGTCCTAGCGTGCAGAAATACGGGAATGGAAGTTTTGCACTCACTAAATCACTCAAAGCCATAATGCTATGAAAAAAAAAGGAACGGGAAGGAAAGGAAAGCTTTAGAATTTAATTATTAGATAGAAATGACAACAAAAAACCCCGACAGAATCGGAGCAGCAAAAAGAATCTGTCAGTTATTCTTTCAAACTGGGCGGGTTTTGATTTTAAATCTACCCAATCTATTTGATGACTGTACAGCGAGCATATGAGATCTGTCCATCACTTGTCAGATTTAAAATAAAAGGCAGATTTTTATTATATTTTTCCTCCTCCACACTGTGTTTGGTCAGTGCAGTGTGCCTCTTGTTAGAGTGGCTGCTGCATTGTGGACCCTGTTGTTTTCATGTAAAGTTGTCTGCGCAGCATATCGGCTCAAAGAAGCAGCTGTAATGAAACGTTTGTATAGAGACGTAACGTGAACGAGAGGACGGTCGACCACAAGCAATTTGCATCTTTGTTGTTAAAAGCGAAAATTGTCCGTAGTGTGTGTGTGTGTGTGTGTGTGTGTGTGTGTGTGTGTGTGTGTGTGTGTGTGTGTGTGTGTGTGTGTGTGTGAGTGAGTGAATGAGAGTGTGTGTGCCCTGCGATGGGTTGGCACTCCGTCCAGGGTGTATCCTGCCTCGATGCCCGATGACACCCAAGATAGGCAGAGGCTCCCCGTGACCCGAGGTAGTTCGGATAAAGCGGTAGAAAATGAGTGAGAGAGTGAGAGAGTTGTTAAAAGCAGATGGTAACGACGAGGAAGTGAATATGAGTGAAAATGAATATTAGTCTAGTTAAATATGTTTCTTTGATTGTAATCAGTTGATTGCTTTCTATTATATTTTAATACTGCGTACTGAGATGTGTGGGCAAATCTATACTAAAATGCCTTAGGAACATTTCTCAGGTTGCATGAGACTGATTTTGAGTCAGTTTATCTTCTTCTGGCTTGTTCTCAGTTAGGTTCATGATTGATTACACACCAAAGAAGTTAGCAGTTAGCGGAATTAGCGGTTAAAAAAAAAACAAGAATCTGCTCGTCGCTTAGTTCGTGCCCCCAAATCTGGCAGAGTGTTGCGCTTCAGAAATCAGTTAAGTCAGATATCCCACACACTCTTTCTAAACCAACACACATAATCTCCTTTCACATACTTACAGTTCATCTGCATTACACAGATAAAGAAACCCAGGATGGCAGCCAGCATGTCCCTCATCTTCCTCTAATCCACCTGTATTCCAGCTCAGCTTTGATAGACAGATTTGACATTTGAGTCCATGGGCTCTCCGGCTGTTTAGCCTGGACTCTCAGGCTTGTAAATTACAAGCAATACACAGATTTGGTTATTAAATCACCTGCAATGGTGTATAGCTGAGGATAAACTGATGATATGCTTCCTGCAGTAATGATAGGCTCAGGCACCTAATCCTCCATGCATTTAGTGAGAAGCTTAGATTCAGTGTCAAGAGAAGAGCGCAAGTTTGTCGCATGTTCTTACATGCATAAAAATCAATTTCTTTCCCCGTCTCTGCTGGCAATAAGCCATGATGTTCTGTCACATTGGCGGTGTGTGTAATTGAGGTGTTCTCTATTCACAATCAGTCTCCCAGATATTTGTGTGTGTGTGTGTGTGTGTGTGTGTGTGTGTGTGTGTGTGTGTGTGTGTGTGTGTGTGTGTATGAAAGTGTATGTTTGCCTGTGCGTGTGCACCGGCATGCAAACACATTTTTACCAAGCAACAAATGTCACTCTAATGAATCAGATCTCTAATGGAAAGTCAAACACAAACAGCACAATAATTTGATATTTCAGACCATTCTAAATGTTTAGTCTTTTCCTGCAGAGGTTTTAGCTTTTATGTTTTTGCTAACAGCTAATAGAAACTTCAGTGTCACTTCAGCCACAGAATCACTTGCCATAAGATGTGCATTTTATACACGTCGATTTGTTTACACGCTGTCCATGAAACAGCTGTGCAATAAAAATCAGGCAAATTTCAGCAAAGTTCTTCCTGAAGGAACATATAAAACATCGTTTGTCACAGGGAATAGCATACAAAATCGTTTCAAAATAACAAAACTGATTTTGTTAGACCTAGAGCTAAGCAAAGTTATATGAAAAATTGTAATGCTTGGTTTCTGAATGTGATTCTGCAGCATTTACATTTGGACAATCTTCACACTTCAGTACATTTTTCAGGATGCTTTTGCATTGTGTTTGGTCTGAATTGAAAACCGGTGTGTTTTCCTCTTTGACGTGGTTCATTTGTGCAGGTGAGAACACAGCAGTTTCATCTGACAGAAATATTCATAGGACTGTGGTTAAAAGTGTGGATGCCATATACAAAATTCATTAGAATAGGTTTGTCTGAAATTATTTGCTCATTTATTGGGCTATTTTCTGGTTGTCTGTGCTCAGGGGAGTTTTATGATTTCTACATAGTTGGTAAAGTTTTTTTTTTAACGGTTGTATTTTTGACCAGTGACCCTTCGTGTTTTCGGGTTCATTTAAATTTGGGGTGCACGATGTTTAAAAGCCAATGTTGACATTTGAAATCACCAAAACAAACACGCCCCTAACCCAAATGGGCGTCACCACTGTTTGATAGCTCCGCCCCACACATGCATACGCAACCCAGACAAGTATTAATGCGGAACCTAATGGGGCAGCTGACCGAGGGGATATTTTTATCAATAAATGAACTCAGTGAGTAATACTATGGTAATACAAATGTGTTTTTTTTAGTACTGTGAGTTGTACCCTGGTGTAAAGGTGTAGGAAGACGTTCAGTTCCCCCCAGCGCTGGAAAGCTGATCCTATATTAACGTGTCCTGCTTCTTGCCTTATCGTAAGCCTTTTTTCGCTTTTCGTTTTTGTCCGCCATGTTTTCAATCCCTTTCTGCTAATTTCAGACATGCACACTGAACACTCTCTCTGCCACATATTGACAAGACACGCCCCTTTCTGCTCGTTGGCTACATGTTTGTTTTGTTTATCGGCCCGACTCAGGGCCTTTTTACACCTGGTCACTTCATGTGTTTTCTCTGATCCGATAGCTATCTGATTTGTTAAAATTGTTCCATTTACATTAGGCCACATAAATGCGTCTTGGCGAATCGGATATCAATCCGATCTTTCTACTCCCGCCCAATATGCAAATATATTTTACCTCATTTCCAGGGTAATTGAAATGGAGCACGCTTTGATGTATGCGGTTGCTACAAAAAACAGCATTTACTGTTTACTGCATTTTCGCTGGCACGACCCGTGAGTCACCTGCGAGTGACGTACTTCCGTTTGGGAGGAGTATAGCGCTGACGTATGCGGCTTGAACAACCACATTCATTTACACCTGTCCAGTTTCATCTGATATGCGTCCCAGACCACCTCCTGAAGTGGCTTGAATGATCGGATTTATATCCATCTCGAAACCGTTTCGGAGGGCGTTTAGACCTGATCTTTTTACAATCGGATAGCTATCGGATCACAGAAAACACATGAAGTGACCAGGTGTAAAAAACCCCTCAGTTTTTTGAATCATTTCTCAAACAACATGCACCCCATCTTTAAGAAGGTGCAGTGAGGAAACAAAACAAACCTCATAGTAAACAAGTCAAAAATATATTGTACCATACGACCTCATACACACATTTCTTGCTGCAGAAGGAATCAAACAGCTAAACTGTCTCCAGTCTGGCTAAACATATATTTTAACATTATGCAATATTACTACCTAAACATGCTAAATAAAGAACAACTGAATGAGTGAATGAATAAATGAATGAATGAATGAAAGTTGCACATTGTTGTGTCCATGTTTTTAAATGACTTATTTTTTATTAACCTGCATGAAATGACAGATTTTTTCAGCAACAATTATTCAAAACTACATAGATACTAGAAAGCAAAAATAACTTGACCAGGCGGAATTGGGCAAACTTTTGTGAAAACGGAAGAGAGTGGGAGTAATAAACGACTCCACGCAACTCTACCTCAAAGCATTCATTCCAAACATTCATCCTAAAATAGCACTGACTCATCATGCAGTGTTCATTCTGGAAGCACCGACGCTGTCAGACCTCATGAACTGCTGAACAATTTTTGTGTCCACACCTACTGTATTTTTCACAAATCCTCAGTCTCAAAAGAGTCTCCAACTAATTTACATAGCTATAGAGGTCATTGTCACAATGACTAATTTTCTGGTCAGGCCTGATAGAAACAGCGGGGTCTGGATGCCTTTTCTGCCTGCTGGTTGTTTTTCAGTCATTTTCTCTAAGGCAGAAGTTCAAGTTCAAGTTCAACTTCATTTGTATAGCACATTTACAAACAGCCACACGGCTGACCAAAGTGCTTCACAGTGCGTTTGACATTGCACATACACTTAAAAATACACACATACACAATAAGATAGTTCAAGAAACTAAAATAAGAATTATTAAAAAAATAATAAAATAACCAGTTTAAAAGAAAGTGATATAGATTTAAACCATAAAATATAAACAGACATAGAACCATGGGGAATCATGAAAAGGCTAGAGAAAATAAGTGGGTCTTTAGCATGGACTTAAAACTCGAAATGGTGGGTGCCATCCTAATCTCTAGTGGCAGGGAGTTCCATAATCTAGGACCGGCCACAGAAAAGGCACGCTCTCCTCTACGCCTGAGCCGTACACGAGGGACAACCGACATAGCCTGGTCAGATGAACGAAGACTTCTAATTGGAAAGTAGGGATGAAGAAGTTCAGATAAGTAGAGAGGAGCGGTATTATGGAGAGACTTATAGACAAAGAGTAATACCTTAAAATCTATTCTCTGAGAAATCGGCAGCCAGTGTAGGGATATGAGAATGGGAGTGATGTGTTAGAATAAACCAGTAAGCTTTCAATATGTAGAAAAGCTTTCAATGTTGGGATCACAGAGGGCTGAGTTTCTACCTTTTTATGCCCTCTTACACCCTACCAGGGAGGTTCTCATTCTCACAGCTTATAGTGGCACAGATCGAATGCGTTCCAATGACATGTGACATATCGCATATACACAGGCGTAGTGCCACACAGCTGCATGCAGGCTACCTTTCCAGCACTTAGCAGACACCGTTATCCAGAGCGACTAACACTTAATCTCACTTTATACAACTGAGCAATTAAGGGATATGGTCCTTGCTTATGGGCTCAGCAGTGGTGGAAGTGGGAATCGAACTCAGTTACAGCGACGTCCTGAGTTTGACAAGCGCTGCTTTTATGTTCTGCTTTGAGTTACCTCCGTGTACCTTTGGTTTACATTGCTTTGTCCTGTCCTGACCGCTGTCCCAGCACCGCTCTGTTACCTAATGTGTGCTTAGAGTCTGTCTATAGTGAAAAAAGCCACTGCTCCAAAACTGGTATTAAAAAAAAAAACAGACTGAAACTGACCACCAGCCTTTTGGAGGAATGTAATCTGGTCATATGGAAAAAGAAATGTAACTGTTTGGCCATAATGATCAGCAGTATGTCTAGAGGCTTTTATATCTGGAGCATAAAGTTGGCAGTATCATGTTGTGGAGGTGTCGTTGCTGGAAAGGGAACTGGTGCATTTCAGAAAGTAGATTAAATATTGAGGAAGAACGATTATCTAGAGATATGGAAGTAACCCCTCAAAACGTTGAATGTTTAAATGTGGTCGCAAATTAGACCAATTATAAATAATCATAACCTCCATAGTTGTAACAAAATGACATCAATGTGAAAGTATTGGAGCAGCACATACTGTATGTACATACACACTGTATTATAGTCAGAGTAAAGCTCATCATCCTGCAGTCATGCAGTCAAGCTCTATTCCTAAACATGTGTGTGTGTGTGTGTGTGTGTGTGTGTGTGTGTGTGTGTGTGTGTGAGAGTGTGTGTGTGTGTGTGTGTGTGTGTGTGTGTGTGTGTGTGTGTGTGTGTGTGTGTGTGTGTGTGTGTGTGTGTGTGTGTGTGTGTGTGTGTGTGTGTGTGTGTGTGTGTGTGTGTGAGAGAGTGTGTATATGTGTGTGAGTGAGAGTGTGTATATGTGTGTGTGTGTGTGTGTGTGTGTGTGTGTATGTGTGTTTGAGTGTGTGTGTGTGTATGTGAGTGTGTGTATGTGTGTGAGTGTGTGCATGTGTGTGCATGTGTGTGTGTGAGTGTGAGTGTGAGTGTGTGTGAGGGTGTGTGAGTGTGAGGGTGTGTGAGTGTGAGGGTGTGTGAGTGTGAGGGAGTGTGAGGGAGTGTGAGGGAGTGTGAGGGTGTGTGTGTGTGAGTGTGTGTGAGTGGGTGTGTGTGTGTGAGTGTGTGTGAGGGTGTGTGTGTGTGTGAGTGTGTGTGAGTGTGTGTGAGGGTGTGTGTGTGTGTGTGAGTGTGTGTGAGTGTGTGTGAGTGTGTGTGAGTGTGTGTGAGTGTGTGTGAGTGTGTGTGAGTGTGTGTGTGTGTAAACTCATGTATACCCCAGCCCCAGAGAGATTGCTGTCAGTAGATCGATGCCTGAGCAGTGTGCCGCACTTTTACTAGGCTGCTCTCTTTCCTCCAGCTCTAAAACACCTTCCACGTCCTCTCCAGGTTAGATCTATTTATCTAGCTGGATATTCGGGTTTTGTCCTGCACACAATCTCACTCTAAGGGTCTATGAACACATTTCGATTTAATAGGCAAAAAGAAACCGTATGTTGAACTGATGTGTAAGTGGAAAAAGACACAAAGACAGAAAGAAAGATTAGACAGAGGAGGTGGAGACAGTCATATAGAGAAATAGACAAATAGCCCTGCTAGGCTAACTGTGGCTTATAGCTTCTGTAATCATTGCTCTGCAATATTACAGAGACCTCCAGGGCATGTCCCTTACTCTGTCTCCGTCTCTTCCACTTCTGCTCCCCCTCTGCTGTCCCACTGCTTTGGTATGTCTGTGTTTATTTCTGTCACTACACTCTCACTCCATCTTCCTCTTTCTGTCTGTCTGTCTGTCTCCCTACCTATCTGTATGTCTCTCTGTCCTATCGTTCAGTTTTCCTTTCCCTTTCTACATGTCTCCTTCTCCCTCTCCTGACTTGTGTCACTCCTTCTTTCACTGTCTCACATTGTCTCTCTCATTTCTTTGTCACTGTTTCTATCTCTTTATCTGTTTATTTTCCTCTTTGTCTCTATCACTGCTTATGTCAAACTATGGTCCTCTCCTGTCTTTCTTTCTTTTCTGCCTTGCTTTCTTTGACTCTCT
Organism: Tachysurus fulvidraco; assembly: GCF_022655615.1. Classification (NCBI taxonomy): domain Eukaryota; kingdom Metazoa; phylum Chordata; class Actinopteri; order Siluriformes; family Bagridae; genus Tachysurus; species Tachysurus fulvidraco. The sequence goes on from NC_062518.1 coordinate 10,724,505, forward strand.
CAATCCCCTCTCAATCCCCTCTCCCTCTCCCTCCCTCTCTCTCTCTCTCTCTCTCTCTCTCTCTCTCTCTCTCTCTCTCTCTTTCTCTCTCTTTTCTCACTCTCTCTCTGTCTCACTCTATCTCTCTGTCTCACTCTCTCTCTGTCTCTCTGTCTCTGTCTCTCTCTCTCTCTCTCTGTCTTACTCTCTCTGTCTCACGCTCTCTCTGTCTCTCTCTCTCTTTCTCTCTGTCTCTCTCTCTTTTTCTCTGTCTCACTCTCTCACACTCTCTCTCTGTCACACTCTCCCTCTCTCTGGCCCCCCTCTCTCTGGCCTCGCTCTCTCTGGCCCCTCTCTCTGTCCCTCTTTCTTTCTTTCTTTCTTTCTTTCTTTCTTTCTTTCTTTCTTTCTTTCTTTCTTTCTTTCTTTCTTTCTTTCTTTCTTTCTTTCTCTCTCTCTCTCTCTCTCTCTCTCTCTCTCTCTCTCTCTCTCTCTCTCTCTCTCTCTCTCTCCCTGCCCCTCTCACACTCTCTCTCTGTCACACTCACCCTCTCTCTGGCCCCCCCTCTCTCTGTCCCTCTTTCTTTCTTTTTCTCTCTCTCTCTCTCTCTCTCTCTCTCTCTCTCTCTCTCTCTCTCTCTCTCTCTCTCTCTCTCACACACACACACTCACACACACACACACACACACACACTCATAGGCTCTCCCTGTTCCTTGTCCTCTGGGCCGTTATGTCCATAAGCATGCAATTCTACAAATATAGGACCAATGTGTCCACATAGTTGTAACATCACCAGCAGTAAAACATCTTCTGTACAATCCCAGTACCATATACAGTATAATTTATGTTGCCCTTCAAGCTCATGTATTATACCAGATTTTAACCTTCCTGTTGCAGTAAGTGTATTGTAGGTGTAATAATTGCAGATGCATTGTCACGCTACACTTTTTTCGAGTGTATACTGTGAGTTGACTCTTAGAAGTCAGATGATTATAAGCATTTAAATGGTCAGTGACTGGTTTTGTTGTTATGGGGTGTAGTGAGGATACGGGGGAAATAGATAAGTAAAGCTCTGTATAACTTAAATGCTCATCAAGATTGTTTAACTTAGCACTGAATAACAAGCATCACAAATATTCAGGACCTCTGTCAATAATAAAAATGCATTGAGGCAACTGAATAAAGTTTTTTATTTTTTTTAAGACGATATCCATCAAAAAAAAAAAAAAAAAAAAAGATGGGGGAGAAATTTGTTTGTACGTCATTCGATCCGAAGACAATCCATTCGGCTCCTGCGTGTCTTTGAGTCAGATTCAGATGTGTGGCGTACGCAGGAATTGAAGAATCAGCGGGTAGTGGTGCTGTCTCACACCTCTCAGGTCTGCAGAGTTGGACATGTCTTCCTCTGCAGTGTGTGTTTCCTCTAAGGGCTAATCTGAAATACCTGTAGGTATAAACGAACACGTGTGCATATGGACATGCTTAAATATCTTGTTCGAAACCAAATGGTTTACAATCCATCTATTTAAAGGTTTTGTCCTAATACAAGCGCACTATTAATAAAAATAAATAAATAAATGAATAAACCAACCAAAAAAAAAAAACACATTTTAAAAGCCTAAAAAGATTTAGCTGTGGCGTAGCATTAACTAGCTGCATTATTATTAACGTATCTATTACGCTTATATTAACAGCCGCATTATCAACGATCCATTATGCATTTCATTTATATCAAGTAACACAAACATGTGCTCGTGTGTATGTGAGCAGGTTAAAGCACTTACTGTTTATTATATTGTAAGTGAACATTAAACAGTAGTACACATTTTCGCTGCTACCGTTGTTTTATATAGTGTGTTTTAAGAGACTTGCCTTAAATATACACACAAATGCATACAATAAAAGATTTCAGGCTCGAGGGACAGAAGGGTTTGTCTCCAAAATCACAGTCCACAACCTTCTTTCATCTAATAGTAAAACTACTCGTGCATAGTAATGAGTTATGCATTAGTACCTGGATATGGGTTGATGAAGAATTTGCTGCATCAGTTATATCTGCTCTGGGCTCCATGATCTTCTCTGTTCTAATTGTCTAAATGTTTTTTTGTTCTTTTTCTTTTCTTTGTTAACAAACTGGAGTAAATGTAGTGTTTCAGGTTGCTTATGGCTGCTTGTCTGTGTGATTCCACAACAGTCTTGTTTTTAACCTTGCCTCCTTTCTCTCTCTCTCTCTCTCTCTCTCTCTCTCTCTCTCTCTCTCTCTCTCTCTCTCTCTCTCTCTCTCTCTCTCGTTACCCAAGTCCCAACCTCTCTTCTCTCACTTTCTTGCTATCTCAGTCTTTACAAGTGACCAATTTCTTTCTCTTATCTTTGCTGCTGCCTTTTCTCTGGTCGTGGTCTCGCCACTACCGCTTAGTGGACATGAGCTCGTGTGTGTGTGTGTGTGTGTGTGTGTGTGTGTTGGAGTTGATTGTGTTTGTTGGGTTACTGCTTTTTCACCTGCATGCCTGAGTGTAGTGAGTAAAACGAATGTCGGAGAGAAGCTGTGTCCTTGATAACACAGTGAATTGTAAAGAAAATTGAAAAAAAAAAGGGAATAATCTCTCTCTCTCTCTCTCTCTCTCTCTCTCTCTCTCTCTCTCTCTCTCTCTCTCTCTCTCTCTCTTTGTGTGTGTGTGTGTGTGAGGATATAATAGCATGCATTTTCACTATAATGAATTTTATGGAGGGGGCACGGTGGCTTAGTGGTTAGCACGTTCGCCTCACACCTCCAGGGTTGGGGGTTTGATTCCCACCTCTGCCTTGTGTGTGTGGAGTTTGCATGTTCTCCCTGTGCCTCGGGGGTTTCCTCCGGGTACTCCGGTTTCCTCCCCCGGTTCAAAGACATACATGGTAGGTTGATTGGCATCTCTGGAAAATTGTCCGTAGTGTGTGATTGCGTGAGTGAATGAGAGTGTGTGTGCCCTGTGATGGGTTGGCACTCCGTCCAGGGTGTATCCTGCCTCGATGCCCGATGACGCCTGAGATAGGCACAGGCTCCCCGTGACTCGAGGTTTAGTAGTTCGGATAAGCGGTAGAAAATGAGTGAGAGTGAGTGAATTTTCTGGACCAGACACAACACCACACATATAGATATAAAAGCAGCTCTGAATGTTACGGACTAGAATCCATAATTAGCATTTTTCTGATAGACGGGAGAATAAAATGATCTCACCTAACAGAGATGGATGTAACTTAACACTAGGGAGGACGAGGAATAAAAGATCCGGCTAAGAAATAAAAGTCACAGTTAAGACACAATCCGACGGTGTGCTGTTTCTTTTTCTTATCCTTGTCTATTTCTCTGCATGCTTTCATTCTATTTTTTTCTTCTTCTTTGAAACAGAAACTGATCTAAATACTTTTTAAACGCATTACTTTCTCCTAGCTGATTGTATAACAAAATGGATCGTCTTTGATAAAATTTCTAATTATCACAATATGAGCGAGTTTCAGCTGCTTGCATCACACACAGTGATACGATCGCTTTATTGTGCCATGAATTTATTCCCAGCGATATTGAAGCTCTACACCTGCTGTAGATGTCACAAAAACAACCAAATCAAAACACATGTGGGATTAATGACTTTCAGGATCACTTTTTTTTTCTCTTTCTGACGGCTTTCAGTGAAGACACGATGTACATTTCCATAGCAACCGTTATTCTGTCGTTAAGCGGGCGATTGGTAGCTTGGTCGCATTCGAAGCCGGTTAAAAAAAACATTAATGTTGCATTCACGTTGTCAGGAAATTAGCTAGACACCCTTTTTCCAGTATTGCTAAACTATTTAAAGTTTAGTATTGACTTTAGTTTTTTATGTTTGTTTGTTGATCTTGATCGGTTTGTAAAAACTAGGCACTCAAATATACAAAATTGTAGTCAGAGCAATATATTTACTTTAACCTGCGGCGGTCTGCGTCGCTTCCTGCAACACTACGAGTATTTTTATAAGTGAATTTGCTCACTGTGGGATCAATAAAGTTGATCTTATCTTATCTTTCTTATTAGAGACAAAGACACTTCCTCCCAGGAGTGAGACCATATTTGTTCGAGCACGTACAGTACCTGCGGCTGGGAAAGTGTTGACTGAAGATAGTAAGCGTCTCAACCTGCCGCAGTGAGAGGAAAACAATCATATGTCAGTGAGATGTGGGAAAAAATTTTATTGGCAAAATTACAGGATAAAGTACATCTTGGTGCGGATATGATTTTATTGTGATCTGTTGCTACGAGGGAGTCAGGAGCGTCTTCGTGAACAACGGATGGTCGACATGCTAGAAAATACACAACACATCTTGATCCAGTTGTTTGACTTGACTTTTATTAGAAGCTCTTGATATATAAGCTTGACCATAAGATATAACCATATCATGTATGTAGGCTATAAATGTGATTTTTTATTCTCTTTTTGGTTCCATTTTAGTTTGCTAGGAGATTCATTTATATAGAAGATAAACCAATCAGAGACCATTACGTAATACGTTCAGTACGTACTGTATGCTTAGCTCTGCCACGCCTCCGGTAGGTGAGGACTTTGTTGGATTTGTGGGAGAAGATGGATTAAAGCCCTTTTTTAGGGTGGCTTCAGCCCCCTGTCTGTAATCTCCTAAAACTATAAGGATAATTTTTACTTTCATAAATAAACAATAAAAATTACGTTAAAATGCAGGACATGTCATCGATGGGAAAGAAAATTATTTATCAGTTTGATCCAAGAGCGATTTTTTTTTTACTTTGCTTTTACACGCGTGCGTTGTAGTCTTTCAAAACTGTGTCTTCAGCTGTCTGCTTTATTTGAAAGGAAAAGCACAGGTACGCGCAGCGTGCACGCGCAGTCAGAGCTGGAGGTGTTTATCTATAACGTTAATCGGCGGAAAGACGCAAAGACGGCAACCAAAAGCAGTGAAATTTCACTATTCTTATTACCAGAGTTGTCTTATAATATATAATATAGATGTATGGGTTAAGTACAGAAATAGACCCCGTAATTGAGACTGCGCATTATAATCCGGTGCGCCTTATGGTGCGGAAAATACGGTAATCTTTTCAAACAGTACATAAAAAGACTAGATCCCAAAGTTACTCCACTAATAATTATATTACCTCGCTTCCTCGTGTAAAAACTAATCCTATCCAAATATTGCTAGTGAAAAACCTTTACGTTTCCATGACATATAAATCATGCACCTGACCAAGACATGAACTAAGAGGATCTGAGTATTGAGTAATACTTCAGGACACAGTAATACTTTAGTAAGTTTAAATATATAATTAAAGCGTATCAAATGTATTTTGTTACCGTAACCTCATAACCTGGCGTGTTATTTAGCAGCTTCCTTTCGATTTGTTGTTGTTCAAATATTCACAGTTTGTCTGAGTATCGCTTTGCTCCGTGAGACCTTATGTGTAATCGAAACAGCTCTGATTTCTAATTTGTATGTGTGAGCATGTTCCTGTAACTTCAAAGTGCCGGTTCAACTGCATCTTCTGATTCACATGAGTGCAGCTGGGACTGTAATCATCCTAATAACTGCTTAATAATGAAGATCTAATGACCCACGTGTGAAGAGGATTTCCAGATGATTCAACACCAGAAGTCCCACCTTGCGTGTGTGTGTGTGTGTGTGTGTGTGTGTGTGTGTGTGTGTGTGTGTGTGTTACCGACTCTGCTCTAGGGTGCTTGTAAGATTGATTGTAGGGCATCGGGACACTAAGTGGTCACAGAATAGACTGTAGTACGTGTTATCAGCATGTTGGACAGTGTCGTTTTCACAGCAGACAATAACAGTGACAGAAAAATACAGAAAAAATAAGTTGACTAAATCCTGAACAGTTCAGTGTGTTATAGGATAATAGATTAGTAATTCTTCTATGTTTCTCACTTTTCTTTGCTTTATGTCTTCTGTCTTCCTGTCTCAATAATGCTGTCTTTCTTATCCAAATGTCTCTTGCATTCTCTCAGGCTCACTCCGTTTCTCTAATACATCCTCTTTCTGCTCTCTGTCCCACTCTCATTCTCTTTTCAATCTCGATCCTGTTTCTCAATTTAATTATTTTTTTGTCAAATTTCACTTTTTTTTATCTCTTTCTCTCTCTTTATCTGTCACTCTCTCTTATTCTTTCTCTGTATATGAGGTAAACGACCAAGTAAAGATCTTTCGGGGTTGAAGTCTTCCTCTCTCACCGCCTCTCTCTTAATATCTCACTATTCTCCCTCCACATGTATATCGGTCTCACTCGATCTTTACCCTATATTCTAATCTCACCCCTCATGTATGCGTAACTTTCTCTCTGTCTCTCTCTCTCTCTCTCTCTCTGTCTTGTTCTCACTCCCTAAGCTAATCAGGAAGCAGACTATAAGATTAGACAGAAAGAGAGTGAGCGGCAGAGAGACATCTCTCACTGAAAGCTTGACATACTGTAAGCAGCGAGTTGTTTAGGCCCCTTCATTAGCACGTTAGCCTTGGGCACTTAATTATAACCAAAATACAGCAACATATTTTCCTATTAGACTTTATTTCACACTTTTACCGGCACCTGGAGGCCTGGAGTATGAAGACATTTCTTTACTCATCTACGCATTTACTTGTGACACGACAAGGTGAAATTAATGAAACCTTATTTCTTATTTATATGTGAAGCTGTTAAATGCAAAAATTTAGCATAGTTAGCTTGAGCACAAAGAGCAGCGGGGGCCGGACTCGAGCCTTTCAGAGAGGCCGCAGCAGCGTGCGGTCGCTTTAGGAACAAACACTACAGACCGACGAGAGCCAACTGAGAGTGCTTCTGCTCCCTGCAGTGTGTGGGAGTCAGACATGAAAGCGGCTGCAGAATCTCAATGAGACAAGGTCCCTCTTTTCACACCGAGGGAGAGAAATTAGATGAGTTTGAAGCTCAAATCTCATTGCTGCACAATTCCACCAAAAAGACGCTCAGCGTTTTTTTTTTTTTTTTCTTTTTCAGAAGACGTGATTTGTTATTTAAGGAACCAAATACTAAAGTGTGAGTCAGTAGATGTAAATTCCTTAAGGTCTTTTATGTGGCAGATGAACGGCTATGAGCGACAGTCGGGTCTGTTGAAAATGTCACGTATTGTGAAGTTGCCCACCGAGGACGAGTAATGGATCAGGCGAAATAAAGACCGAGAGAGAGATTGAGAGCGTGTTATAAATCTCAGAAAATTTGGTGAACTCACTCAAGTCATTACAGGAGGAGAAAGAAAAGCGGAGCATGGACAAGATTCCATGACAGAGTGAAAATCATTACAGGAGAAAAATACAATACACAAATGGTACTGCTTTTCATTTCTAAACCACCATTGCTTTGCTCTTACAGCTCTTGTTCCCTTTAATAAAAAAAACAACCTGCAGGGGATTGCTTTTTCAGATTTTAATTCCAAATTTGTGTCAGAAGCGACTGTGATGTACATTTAAACATAAAACCTGTTGTGCAGTTCTGATTAGTGTAGAAAAGCAATCACAGAACAGTATATAGTCGGTGGTGCAATAAATAAGACCCTACTATCATCATAACCCTACTATTAACAATCCTATAAAGAAGACCAAATGGCCACATTTTCTACATTGGTAAGAAGTGATTAATTACCTGCATTTTATTCATTTTCTTTTTCATCAAACCTTCCCTTGTATTTAATCTCTGCTTGGTACTCTAAGAGGTCCAGAAGAAATTGGAAATGACATCATTGCATTCAGATCATATTTAGACTTTAATTTTCATATCCTATGCTTACATTAGCAGTGTGGATGTGAGTGGAGAAATGAACACACTCTCCTGAAGTACTTCATGTATTTGTCTAGTAGAAGTAGAATTTTTTCCAGCTGACTGCATTTCATGACTTTAATTTGATTTTTAATGACTCAGGCATGCATGATAAAGCAGCTCCATTAAGAGGAGCTGTATTGCACTGGCTCACTATTGCTGATGCCACCAGATTCAGCTCTCGGACCACCTCAGGATTCATTGTGTAGGTCAGGAGACGCTTAGAGACACATCTCGCCAGTTAGCTGCTTTTTAATTGCGGCACCCGCATCGTCTGTCTAGAAAGAAAGACGGAGTTAACCTTGGATTCATTAATATCACCACATGTCAGTGGTGTCTTTAATACATTTATTCACCCTTATCCAGAGCAACTTACATTTATCTCGTTTATACAGCTGAGGGTTGAGGGCCTTGTCCCAGAGTGGCAGAACGGAGGCACTGGGATACAAACTTACGACCTTCTGATCTTTAGTCCAACACTGTAACCACTGAGATACCACTACCCTGTAACAACGCTTGGGACAATATTAAGGGAGATGATTCGATTGAAATGCATATGGATTTTAAAAAAAAGAGCAATACGCAGTCAGCTTTTGTACAAAAGATCACCGAGGTTCTGTTAAAGATTTAGTATAGTACAAAGAAGTTAATGAAAAATGGGGTAATTAAAAAGTCAACCGGATAATAGAATATATAGTATTTATCTTTTTGTGATAACTTTGAGTTGTAAATGATGCAAGCAAGGCAACCTGACCTACATGATGATAAATGGAACAATATGGCATGCTTGTAAATGGAACAATATGGCATGCTTGTAAAATTCTACTGTTTTATTAAATCAAATGAATATTCAGTTCCTTGCATGTTTGCAAAATTTATAGTTTTATCAATTAAGTTTTATTACTTGCTTTAAACTTTGCAGATTTATGCTATATATAATTTTTTTTAATGTATTTATTTATTATAATTTTTTTTATGAACCCTTACTAAATAAGTTAGCATTTACATTAGATGGTGTCAGATGAAAGATGGTTTGATTATATTGTCTTCTGGTAAAGTAGGTTCCTGTCTTTTGTATACTATCTGCTTAACTCACTTTCATTGTAACTTTGAACAAATGTTTTAATCTCATGGTATCTTAAGTATGTAACCTAGTAAACCAGCATTAATGTATTCAATGTTAGAGATTTAAGCACTTATGTACGTCGCTCTGGATAAGGGCGTCTGCCGAATGCTGTAAATGTAAATGTAAATGTGTCTGCCTAGATGTTTCCTAGATGCCATGTTTTTTTTTTTATTTAGACTTGGTTTGTTCTTCACTCCAATTCAGAATAATTCAGGTAAACAAGCATTAATTTTTTATGAAGGTCATAACATTATTTTTGCAAATGCATCATCTGACTATATTTACCCAACAGCCTGGCACTGACATGTTCCTGCTCAAGCTCCTCAATCTATACACAGAGATGATGTGGGCTTAGTGTTCAGGAGCACAGGCTGATATTTCTCATTAGTGTAGTTGGAATCCCCAACTCTCTAACTGATGGAAGATGATTCATGATGTATTTATCCTCTGAGAAAGATAAGCATGATTGTGATTGATAAAGCTTGTGGGAGTTGATTCTGAACCTGGAATCTGAGTAGACGATAATTTGTATCTGAAAACGTGGAACAAACCGGTGCGACCGGAGCTCATGGCTACAGACATTCTGTTTTATGCATGAAGCAACTTTCATGAACTGCTGGAAGAGACATTTTGTCAGCTTGGAAAAACTCAACAATTTAAGTGTTTTAACTGGCAATATAAGGAAAACATTGAACACTAAGAAGGGTTTTTTTTAACAAACAAACAAACAAACAAACAAACAAACAAACAAATAAAAGCACAGAAATCAGAGCCTTTCAGCATTTCAACAACACCCTTGATTGACTAAGGACTTGAGTAAGTAAAGCATTTATAAACTTAATAACATCAACAACAAAAAAACAACATTTTTTAACTATTAAAAAAACTGTTAGGCCCCGTTCACACTGCAGGTAAAAGTGGCCCAAATTTTTTTGGGGTCAAGTGACCAGGTCAGACTTCTTCAGGAGTAGTGTGAACACTCACATCTGGCCCAGATCTGATTTTTCCAATGTGGCCGCAGTGTGAACAGCCAAGGCGGATTTGATGGAACTTTTACACACACACGTTACCAGTCACGTTTATATAACACAAGAGTGTTATATAAAGTGGTTACGTGAACCAGCTCATAATGTTTGCATTGAATACATCACATTATAGCATTACATGATATGTTTGCTTGCACCAGATGATACAATACTTCCTCCATAACCTCGCCAACTTTTTAGCGCAACGTTCGAAACAGCAAACAGTTCACACTGGTATCTGATATAGGTCACATTTTAAAAGGTAATGTGAAAAGCCAAACAAAAAAATCGGATCTGAGCAAAATATCTGAAGTGAGCATTAAGACTTGCAGTGTGAACGTGGCCTCATTATTAACTATTCTGCATTTCTGTTTAAACAGTGAGCATTTTGGAACATTTATATCTAATGGTGCAACATTTAGTAATGTTAATGCAAATTGGTTCATTCTGCAGTCACAATGCAATTTATTAAACCTCAAAGTCACTTTGGAGGCAAAAAGTAAATGTGCTAATTAACACATCCAGCGATATTATTAAATTATGTATTAAATTTGCAGAAATTTTTCCTCTTATTGACAAAGCTAATACAATTATCAATACAAATACTAATAATTGTCTTTATAATGAGAAGGTTTATCAAAATCAAGTCAAATACTAAAATAATCAGAAGGCCTTTCGATATACAGTTATTCATGTTTCATATAAGATGTTGACCACATATTAGCAAATCCAGTGGCATCAGAGCCTTTGAAGATTTCCTTTCTCTTTTATACCTCTCACGTCACACAAATATCAGACAATACAGATTAGCTAACCTTCAAGTGAGTTAGCTAGCAAGCAGAGCTGCAGGGTAAATCTGAAATAGCTTCACCAGGCCACATAGTGTGCTGGATAGTGTGCAGAAAGCACTATGTAGGGAGTAGGAAGCCATTTGGGATTTAGCCTACTTTTTGGTCCTACAATCACCATTGCTATAGAAACAGCAGATTGCACGGTCTAGCCTTTGTTCGGCTTGTTATGGAAAAACGCACAAGTGCCTTAGCTGGAGCAACAAGAGCACATGTGGTTTTATTTGATACTTTTGGAGCTGAAGACCAAATTGTTGTCTTCAATTTGTTAACAGATGTCAACAGTTTGGGTTTAAAATCTTTTTTTTTTTTTTTTTTTGGTCAACCTATTTGTAGAATATCAGTGTTGTTTGACTGGAACGGCTCAGGAGTGTCGCCAACATGGCCCTGAATATTTAAGTCAGTGTGGAAGCTTGTACTGCAGAATTGCAATGGACAATGGACTAATAAACCCTTCAGAGCTTTTCACCTTACATGGCCCAGACAACTACCCTTTTTTTCTCCTTGTGATGGCAAGATTGTGGCCAGATTAAATAAAATTTACTAGCATATTAATCGATTTAGTGCCTGATGTTGAATGTCTTAAATGTATATATATATGTGTGTGTGTGTGTGTGTGTGTGTGTGTGTGTGTGTGTGTGTGTGTGTGTGTGTGTGTGTGTGTGTGTGTGTGTGTTTGACTCAGTGAACCACAGATAGTGTATTTGCCTCAGTGAACCACACATACCCTGACTGTGTGCTTATACAGGTCAGATTCTCATGTGCTGCAGTGTCACTGCATCCCTCTGTGGTTTCCTAAACCTCTTAGTCTGTGAAATTCAATGGTGTTGTTCACAACACCAAGGACAAGTGCTGACAAGGAGAGTCATCTTTTTTTCAGTTGAGGCAGCAGTAATGACGACGCCTGTCAACAATTAGTGCAAATATTATCCATAGTGCAGATATAATGGAGAGCTCAAGTCTTTATTAGTAACATATTCATCAGTTACAAGGAAAACGTTCCTACCTGATAGTGTGTGTTGTTGCGGTGGCTACTTATAAAAGCACAACAAGCAGTTGTAACAATTGTATGAAGGTTGTGCAGCGATGATTACATTACATTTTCTCATCATTATCTCGCAGATGTCATTTTGCTCTGATGTTTTGGAGAAACTGGGAACTGGTCTGAGAGCCACAGCGTTCCAATCCGAGTCTGGCGGATATCCAAACCATCTGCACATCTTCATGTTCACACAGACTTTTTGCAGAATTGCTGATAGGCAGCTTTCCCTGGGGTCCGTTTCATGATCAGGCAATAACATAATCATCTAAACATTAAAATTAAAGTGAGGATTATTGAATATTCCAGAAGTTTATTTTAACGACCGGGCTGATCCGGCAGTAACAAAACATTAGCTATAAATAACCAGTAAAGATTATACTCCTGAGCTATATTACCGTTTGTACAAGTTTGCACAGTTTTGTGAGCACTCCTAAATGCACTTGTACAACATCCTTAATGTGGAATAAAATTTGCATAGTGTGAACACTTACAGTAAGCTGCACTTATTTTTCCGTCTTCAATAGTGGCTTGTACGTAAGCTACAAGAGACATACAGTACAGTAGAGTCAGCGAAGGTTGCTGCTTGTGGAAGGTTTGTTTTTTAATTAGTTTTTGGAGTGTAATTTGTCTTCTGGCTCACATTTCTCTTGTTTCATAAGCGAGTGAGCTTGGCCTTCAGCATCAGCGTGTACAAACTCTACAGAATTGTGCTGCCACTCAGCTTAGGGTTCAGCTTTAAGCTTCTTTTATAGACTTGGCAGAAAAATCCTTAGTTAAATGCACATACAAAGCCATAAACCTGCTTCGCTGCCTGAGAGTCTGGTTACTACATTGTGTGTAAAGCAGCGGGGTCCTGTCTTATGGTGTGGGTGTAAGTACATGTGTTCATTCCATACACACAGGAGTCACAGCTAATACCACCTGTTTAATCAGTCGATCGTAGCTTTCATTAGACTCAGGTGTGGCTTCTGCTTGGTTGGAATGAAAACGGACACACCGCATATAATGTAAATAAATTATCTAAAAAACCATCAAAAGGTTAAATGGTTGAAGTGTGAAACTACAAACCAGAAGGTTGTGAGTTTTAATCCCAGGTCCCCTAAGCTGCCAACACTGGGCCAATTTGTAAGGCCCATAACCCTCAATCATATAAATTGCAATCAAAATGTAAGTTGTTTTGGTTAAGGACAAATCTGGACAAGTGCCAAACATGTAAATAAGCTAGAAAGATCTATCCTGACCAATCCCACACACTTCTGCAAAAGGTTTAACCACTCATCCTTTTTTTTTGTTTGCACCATCCTCTATTATTTGCTGACAAACAGTTGGTTCTGTTTTTCAGAATATGAAGAAATAACTCATTTAAACCAGTGTGACCCAGACTAGGATACGGAGGATGAACAGTATACATCATATACCCATTCATTTTAAGCTTCATATCTGAATGCATTATGCACAGTTAGTACTCAAATAACCTTAATCTGGCTGGCGAACACTGTCTTTATATGGAACAGATGTTCACCGACTTAACTATTTGCAGCTTATTTGTAGCTTATATTACACATTACTTAATATACATGACCAAGCAAACATGTAGTCCACATAGCTTGCTGTGTTTTTACCTGTTTCTTTCTATGCAACAATGATTCTTCTTCTTCCACTTTTGGCTTTTCCCCTGTTAGGGATAGCCACATGTAGTGAATCATCTGTTTCCACCTAAGTCTGTCCTCGACATTCTCTACTCTCGCACCAGTCACCTTCATGTCCTCATTTAACACATCCGTATATCTCCTCTTCGGCCTTCCTCTTGACCTCTTACCTGGCAGCTCCATCTCCAACATCCTTCTACCAATATAACCATCTCCCTTCTCTGTAGATGTCCAAACCATCTCAATCTAGTCTCTCTGACCTTGTCCCCAAAACAGCCAACCTGAGCTGTCCCACTCTGTTTGTACTCGTTCCTAATCCTGTCCATCCTCGTCACTCTTAAAGAGAACCTCAACATCCTCATCTCTGCTATCTCCATCTCTGCCTCATGTCATGCTTCTCACTGCTACAGTCTCTAACCCGTACAGCATAGCTGGTCTAGGTTCTTTTCAACAATGATACATATCTGAGAAATAGTGTCCCCTTGTGGAGAATTTTCCTTCTGAATAAATATGAGTGACTGGAACTCATACGAGTCAGGAACAGGACATTGAACATCCGTATGGCACAGTGGAGAAATCTTCCATTCATTGTAGGAAAAGTGTACCTTGGTGGTACCTTAAGTCCTAGTTGTACTTTAGCTCTTTACTCTTTTCCAGAGGCTTGAGGAGTAGCTACTGATTGCTGCAATGTTCTCTCTACCTCTCTACAGTGCCACATTTTCATTCATCATTTCAGCATGAGAACAGAGAGGCTGTAAATCCTCTAGAAATTTTTATGGTTTCTGTGGCTGTTAAATTGAAATCATGCATCACAGTGCAGAGCTTTAATACACTGGGCTCTCCTTTTCCACTATACTAATGAATTAACATGTGTGTCTGGGAATAAGCTGCAAAACTTTCTCTTCTTGAGGTTCAGGGTTTTTAAATCCTCTTCTAGAAATTAACATGGAGTGATGTCAGGTGAAAAGGAGCAAGAAATCAAAGAAAATAGTTTCTCATTGGTTTTTTCCTTAAACATTATAAACACGTCATTATTTAGTAATAGATGATTTTCAGAGAGTGCGGCTTTTTTAAATCTGTCAGTCCAATAGTCTTAGCCAAGGAAGTGTGTCCTCTTTGTTACACCTAGTGAAGGAGGTGTGTCGTCTTTGTTACACCTAGTGAAGGAGGTGTGTCCTCTTTGTTACACCTAGTGAAGGAGGTGTGTCCTCTTTGTTACACCTAGTGAAGGAGGTGTGTCCTCTTTGTTACAGCTAGTGAAGGAGGTGTGTCCTCTTTGTTACACCCAGTGAAGGAGGTGTGTCGTCTTTGTTCCACCTACCCAGCCAAGGAGGTGTGTCCTCTTTGTTCCACTCAGCCAAGGAGGTGTGTCATCTTTGTTCCACCCAGTGAAGGAGGTGTGTTGTCTTTGTTCCACCCAGTGTAGGAGGTGTGTTGTCTTTGTTACACCGAGTGAAGGAGGTGTGTTGTCTTTGTTCCACCCAGTGTAGGAGGTGTGTTGTCTTTGTTCCACCCAGTGTAGGAGGTGTGTTGTCTTTGTTACACCGAGTGAAGGAGGTGTGTTGTCTTTGTTCCACCCAGTGTAGGAGGTGTGTTGTCTTTGTTACACCCAGTGAAGGAGGTGTGTTGTATTGTTACACCCAGTGAGCCAGTGAAGGAGGTGTGTCCTCTTTGTTACACCCAGTGAAGGAGGTGTGTCCTCTTTGTTACACCCAGTGAAGGAGCTGTGTCCTCTTTGTTACACCCAGTGAGCCAGTGAAGGAGGTGTGTCCTCTTTGTTACACCCAGTGAAGGAGGTGTGTCCTCTTTGTTACACCCAGTGAAGGAGGTGTGTCCTCTTTGTTACACCCAGTGAAGGAGGTGTGTCCTCTTTGTTACACCAGTGAAGGAGGTGTGTCCTCTTTGTTGTACCAGAGAAGAGGGTTTGTTGTCTTTGTTACACCAGTGAAGGAAGTGTGTTGTCTTTGTTCCACCCAGTGAAGGAGGTGTGTCCTCTTTGTTACACCCAGTGAAGGAGGTGTGTCCTCTTTGTTACACCAGTGAAGGAGGTGTGTCCTCTTTGTTGTACCAGAGAAGAGGGTTTGTTGTCTTTGTTACACCAGTGAAGGAAGTGTGTTGTCTTTGTTCCACCCAGTGAAGGAGGTGTGTCCTCTTTGTTACACCCAGTAAAGGAGGTGTGTTGTCTTTGCCCACTAAGTTAAGGAGGTGTGTCCTCTTTGTTACACCAAGTGACCCAGTCGATGAGGTGTGTCCTCTTTGTTACACCAGTGACCCAGTGAAGGAGGTGTGTCCTCTTTGTTACACCCAATGACTCAGTGAAGGAGGTGTGTCCTCTTTGTTACACCAGTTAAAGAGGTGTGTTGACTTTGTTACACCCAGTGACCCAGTGAAGGAGGTGTGTCCTCTTTGTTACACTAGTGAAGGAGGTGTGTCCTCTTTGTTACACCAGTGATGAAGGTGTGTCCTCTTTGTTACACCCAGTGAAAGAGGTTTCTGTTTCTTACAGTCTTAGTGAAGGAGGATCTGCCTATTTTCTGTCAGTTCCAGTGAATGAGGCACTGCCTCTGTATGTGTAAGTCCTAATAAAGGAATCATAGCTCCTGCATCTGCTAGACCCAGTGAAGGACACTTGGTTTCTTTGTGCCAGAGCTACCACTTTTGTTAATATGAGCTGATGTGTAATATTATTGCATCGTATTGCACTAGTAAAATCTGAGGAAGAGATAAACAGCCTAACTATGAGAGTCAGGTAAAGTTAATTAAAGACCTTTTAGTTTCTAGTTCCCTGGCTCCTCTGTGACACTTTTTCATTCTTAGAACAAAACCTTACTATAATTTGCTCCGACTGTACTGTACAGTAAGTCATTTTTTATGTGGACTGCTTTTAATCTTCAAAATATCTCCTATGTATTTTCAGCCATCTTTTTTTTCATTAGGAATAACGAGTAATTGCTCTGAACCAGATGAAAAGTTTCAAAGCTTTTCGATCTGATTTGATCAGAGAAAGCACGAAATGAAAGAGCGCCTACTCCAAGCTTACTCAAAAGACCCAACATAGCAGCAAGGTGGATGGTGTTAGCTTTCCTTACAGTGATAGAGATGAAGGACCGCTGGGAAAACTCTTACCAGAGGCAATCAGAACACCATCTGACCTTTTTCTCTTCTTCATCCAGCCTTTCTTCCTTGCCTTTAAATCCCTTCCATTCATTTAGTGAATCAATGAAACTGTCCTGTTCTTACTGAGGTGTCTGGATAATCGGTTGTGTTAATGAGCTGTTCTGGATCATTTCAGGGCAAAATAGCTGTGACTGCTACCTACTGTAAAGGTAAATGTTTTTGGATTTTAAAGGTGGGGTCTTCGTTGTTTGAGAAACGATTCAGAAAACGGTGGCCGCCAAACAAAACAAAAACAAAACTAAGGTGTAGCCAATGAGCAGAAATGGGCGTGTCTTGTCAGTATGGGCGGAGAAAGTGTTCAGTGCGCATGTGTGACATTAGCAGAAAGCGGTTTTAACATTGACATGGAGGATAAAAACAAAGAAAGAAAGCGAAGAAAGGCTTACGATAAGGCAAGAAGTAGGACTAACAGAATACGGCTTTCTATCAATTAAAGTTCAGAATATTAAATCAATCAATACACTTACTTGTGTTACTGCAAGTCTTTGTGCCTGAAACATTCGCACACGCTCCATTCTTCCGTCTCCATGTTATCGGCAGCAACGTACGGCCTCTGCCTCTAACATTAGCTCTGCCTCGGGTTCTAGAAGTGTTGACTGCCTCATTCTGCGTGAAACGGAGCTAAACCTTTCACGGTACCACACAAAGTACTACAAAACATATTTGTATTACCATAGTATTACTCATTGCGTTCATTTATTGATAAAAATATACCCTCGGTCAGCTGCCCCAACAGGTTCCGCCATAATACTTGTCTGGTGTATGTGTGGGGCGGAGCTATCAAAACAGGGGTGGGATCCATTTGGGTTAGGGGCATGTTTGTTTTGGTGATTTCAAATGTCAACATTGGCTTTCAAACAACGGAGACCCCACCTTTAAGACGGCAGGTTGGTGGCACTTTTCATTAGATGTGATTTCCTAAGCAGTGACTTTCTCTGTCTTTGGCGTTTAGATTCTTGCTCCGATTTATTTCCTGCGTTTTTTACAGACTACATTCTACTAACATCCTGTCCTGCACCTCCCACATTCACACATTACAGTGAAAAGAAGTTTTTATTTTTTGTATTTTTTTTTATAAATAGCTCATAGTCTTCAGATCATCTCCAAAGTCACCCACGTTATTCACAGTATGTCGTTACTTACATTTTTATGATAGCATTATCATAAATACTATGATTAAAACAGTGCTCTTAACATGGCAGCAATTAAACAACTTTGTATCCCTGCACATGTACAATAACAATAAGGGGATAGTTGATACTCTACTCAGTTTTTGATGGTCTCTCATTAGCTGTAGAGACCAACAGAAAGAGAGGAGCAGGCAGGCATGGCAGGAATTGAAATAAAACTAAAATATAAATATAATGTTTATATTATAAGTAAAAAATGAAATCCCAGTTGTACGACGAGGCGCAAACAGGTTCTCCAGGCTCTTTTGCACAAACGGACTCACCTTGAAAACATGTGTTTTTATATAATGAAAAGCCAAAAAAAAAAACTACACGTACAACGTCATCATTAGTCCAAATGTGGGAAACGTAGGGCGGTTACGCGCTTAATTAGTACATCTGAAACATTTTACTCTAACGAGATGTTTTTCACAGGGGCCACTTAATTTGAGAACCTTTTTAAATACAATTAGTCATTGTAGTACCATGAATAATATAATTAGAGCTCTGTACAATCAATACATTTACATACAGAAAGAAACTGATTCAAAGTTTGAACTCAAAATAAAAAAACATTACAGCCGTATTCTCTCTCTCTCTGTGTATATATATATATATATATGCTTTCTGTCGAGAGAGATTACCGTACAGTCACGTGCCAGTGTCATTTCTCTCAGACGTGTTGTAGAAATTGTTTGGAATTTACAGGAGTCAAAATTTTATACACTATTAATTTCGGTCTCCTCCGCTTCCTTTTGTGTTTGATTCTGTACTGACGTCAGGATGCGACCCTGGTTTTACAGAGCAGGCGGAATTGATTTTTCATGCATGTGCCCTGGGAGACAATTGATATGGTAATGTATTTCAATTCAGTAAAAGCCATAAGGATGCATTCGACATCAATTTGCAAATTGTCAATGTGCCTTTTGGGTTCAAGGAATAGATTGGACTATTGGGACTATATATGGAACAAGCAACATGTATTCACATTGCATAGAGATATATATACAGTATGCATGATTCAATCCACTTACAGAGGCTATACATTTTTTCTGAAAATAATTATGCATGTATCATTTCATTCCTCGCTTTCTTCTCTGTTCCATTGTGGTGTTAATGGACAAAAATATGTTTTATAATGTGATTGAGTCACTAGACACAGCTACTGAATTGGCATGGTTAATGCATTCAGGGGTGAACTAAGAGGCAAAGGGTCATGGGTCCCTGGGTTGGTGTTCAGCTTTTAGTTATCCCATACAGAGCCAGGATTGGACAGGACTTTTAGAGTAGGAGGGATGTGGATCATCAGGAAAATGGGGAGGAGTGTTCAAGGCAAAACAGTCAATCATCTCTACACTGCTGATTAGTTCTTTGCACGTCAATGTAATACCAGTATCCAGGAGAAACAGGTAGGACAGAGAAGCCTGCATGATTTGTAGGTGCCATGGGATTGGGTTGGAGCTGCACGGTGATTGAAACAGCAGCTTGAGAGGTGTGATTTCCCCGGAGAGCTCTTTTATTGAGGTTTGTACAGAATGTGATCTAAGAGTGGTGACATGCTGTGAAAGGTGATACGAGTAATATGAGTGAGCTTGGTCAAAGTGTAAAGAATCTGTGAAGTGTTGGTGTAATGTGGTACGTAAGTCTGATGCCTTGTGTGTGTGGAGGGGTCTCTGTCCTACTCGTGTTCATGCTTTTTTGTGTAGGCATATGGTTGATTATCATCTGTAATGTTTGGTGATGGAAGGCATAATAATGGCAGTGTGTGTGTTTGTGTGTGTGTGTGTGTGTGTGTGTGTGTGTGTGTGTGTGTGTGTGTGTGTGTGAGGGGCGGGTGTTAATCAGTAACAAAAGCCCCTCTGAGAGGCTGTTGGTGGAGATGGCACAGTGTGTGTGTGTGTGTGTGTGTGTGTGTGTGTGTGTGTGTGTGTGTGTGTGTGTGTGTGTGTGTGTGAGTGTCCGTATTAGCGTATGTGCATGTGTGTGTGTTTATTAGGGTGTGACTCAGAATGTAGAACATGTTCTCATTCTCTTTTCTCATCCATTTGGATTTGATTATACAGTGTGTATCAAGAATTCCTAACATAATTTATCTTCGTCCACTGGTACTTAGGTTGTTTTTTTTTAATTAGGCTTAGTTTATCACCATACACAGCACAACAAGTCCACAGTAAGAACTTGCACCTTCATTTCCTACAATCACTACCACACCCTTTCCTCTCTGGTCCTGTTATTCCTCGCCTCACTATGCTTTAATGAATTAACCACCAACACTGATAATTCCATCCACATACCAGCAAATACTTTGACTGCTTTGATTGTATATATCGATGCCATTGTCTTGCTTATATTAGATTATTTTCGGCGGTTTAAGCCTAATTAAATAGAAAAATAAATGCAGGCTCTTTTTCATTCTGATGGTGTATTAATAAGCCCAGTACTGTGGACATCTTGGGCAACACGTGAACCTCCGAAATGAAGATCTGTTCGTTCAATAATAGTAATTGATCAGGCAATGAGCGGTTATAGTGATCCAGCATCCTGCCGGGTATGAGTGAGGCATTGCTGCTTGGCTGAGAGGATCAATGGGATTCGACAGAGCTAGAGTCTATAGGCATAATTTGGTCTCAGTTGTTATTGTCTTTAGTCGTCTAGGCATTTGGGGTTGTATTATTTATATCATATTTAGCTGAATATTAGGGTAAGTGTTTTAGTATACAGTACATCAAAGTCATATAACACTCCTGGGTCAGTTCAGAATTAAGGAACCATTACTGTTTGTTTGCTTGTCCTAGGATTTTAACTTACAAATGTGTGTAGAAAATCCCACTCATGACAATGTCTTCCCTTTGTGTCTCAGGATACAAGAGATGGAAGGTCAGTGAGTATCTCTCTCTATGGCTCAGAGGAAGAGGCCTGGGCCCAGCAGCAGCATGGCCTCAGCAGAGCTTCATGCTCCAGCACCATGCCCATGCCCTGCCCCATATCCTAGCAAAGAGTGTGAAGAGAGACAAGACACTGAAACCCCTGTACCCCCTTATTGTGAGCAGGAAGAGGTGGACCTGCCTAGCAGCCATCCTGCCACGCCAGAACACACCAACTCTAATTATCATGGCCATCCAGATAGTCTTGATGGGGATTCAAGCTCAGACTATGTCAACAATACATCAGAGGATGAAGAAGATTATGATGAAGGGTTGCCTGAAGAAGATGAGGGAGTGACATACTATATCCGTTATTGTCCGGAGGATGACAGTTACATGGAGGGAATGGACTGTAATGAGGGCAGATATGGGCGTGCTGAGCCACCCCCAGACACAGATGAGTGTCAAGAAGCAGTGGAGGAGTGGGTGGAGGGTGAGGGTGAGGTGCGCTGTGAAGTTCTGGAGCAGGACTCTGACCAGCAGATATATGACGGGAGACCTGAACCAGTCCTTGATCACCATCTGCACCATAAGTACCATCACCAGGACCAAGCTCTTCCTCAAACCCAGGAACAAGAGGATGATGATGAGGAGAGTGAGGACTACTGTGCTAATGAAGAGGAGGAACCAGAGGAGGAACAAGACAGAGAGGCCTACACAGGGGACTACTACGCCCCAGAGGACAATGGGAACTCCATGTATACAGGCCACAAGGTCATAGAGGGTGAAACAGGTGAAGAAACGGAGGAAGACATTGATCAAATTGTGGCTGAGATTAAGATGAGCATGAGCATGGGCAGCCTAAGCAGTGGCACTGATCAGAGCCCAGAGGAGCTGATACCCATGCCTGGGCATTACCAGGCTGAAGCTGAGCCCAAAGCTGAACCAGCACCATACCCCCCACCACACCGCCATGATGGAAGGCCCAAAACCCTTAACATCCCCACTGCCGGTCACAACTCACAGCCACAGAGGAGCTCAAAAGGGCACTTGCACACCCCAGAAGAGAGGAGAAGATGGGCACAGGAGCAGCACAGGGAACAGGTAAGAGAAGTAGGTCACACAGCTAAAAATACGATCAAACATTCTTAGAGCTAGTTAATAAGGTTGTGATTATCTCTTCATTAAGGTGCATAACATAATGAATTGGACTTTCTGCATTGGGCTGTCTACATGGCTGTGCCTGTGATAGCATTACCTTTAGGGGTGTGACATCTATGAAGCTGCAATTTTGCAATGGGTTTCTAAGCTAAAAACACACAAACAAACAAAAAAAAAACATCTACAATGCTTACAGCTTAGTAGTAGTTTTAGTTTATCTATCTAAAACCATAATATTCAGTTCTTAAGAGGATGGTGTGGTTAGTATTTTGGGACAATGGTGTCAGGGGAAACTGCCAACACCACAATCCAGTTTGGAATAAAGGTGATGCACTTGTAAATTGCTGAGCATAGACTTGACCTCCATACAAACGACCTATTTCTTGTTTTGAGGTAAATGATAGAGGGAGGTGTGTATTACAATGCCTGAATTCTTGATGTGGTGCTCTATTAAGTTTATGCAGTCGGGTAGAAGTGAAATTCCCATTGCAACACAGCAACCTTCCTGTCCAGAATGGGATGGGGTTAATGAGCTCAGTCAGAGGTGGTGTAGTATTTGACTGACCTCATAGTTGAATTCATCAATTTAATTAAATCAAATTAACCTCAAATATTTTTTGAAGGTTGCATGACATGTCCATTTTTTTAAGGGTGCATGACATGAAAGAAGTGCTCTAGCCTGTCAGGCTTCTAATGCTTCCTGTTATTGCCTTGTGTAGTCCACTGAAGCTATTATAAAGTCATGCCCTTTGTTTTAATGGTCTGATGTTACTCATGTCAGTTCTGTCAAAGGTGTCCTCAATCAATTGAACGGAGCACACAGCACTTTTGGGGTGGCCGACGGATTCACCTGCTGACATTTCAGACATGCCGCACACCACTTGAGAACATTACTGAAAATACGCAGTCAATAGAAACAGACCATGAGAAGGTTCAAAATATTATCTAGCCCTACATACCCAGCCACGGGATTATGATAAATTGCATGGAATAACATTTCTGTAAGGCTTTTCAGTACAAATGATTGGGTTCTGTTCTTTGCTTGACTGTCCTGTCACTTGATATACCCTGTCCTTAATAACTGAAAAATTTAATGGGACAGGGCAGCAACATGAGGTCGAATTCACTGGCCATCAGTTACTCTCACTTGGTCAAAGGCATCTCAGTTATAGGGCGGTGGAAACATGCGGGTGGGGGGTTCGGGAGAGACGTCTTCTGCTGTAAACACCGCAAGGCTTCATTTATCTGTGGCTCTTAGACATTGATTAGAGGACTTCTTTACATATTAAGCCAATATTCTTATAACATCATATAGAGATTTGAAAGTTACAACAAATATTGCTTTTAAAAAATTACAAGAGTACATTCAGACGGTGCAGCTACTCACTGTACTTATATCCAGTTTAGTGCATTATATTATACAAGGGAACCTCAGTTTTTTGTTGGGTTTATATTGTATAAGGATGTATGTAATCTTAATTAGGTTCTCCAGAAATAGCTCTGTTTCTGGAACATATTCTACAGAATTAATGTACTCATTGTACACAATGTATATCCACCATATTGTAAAGCCATTTTTCCTTTAAAGTGGAGTGAAGGTGATGAGAGTATATGCGATCGTCTAAAGATCATCCTTCTCTGATTGCATGCAAAGGTCATGGCCAGTGTAATCAACCTTGTTTCAGCTTCACACTCTCAGACTCGTAATTTATTCATTTGTTCATTTTTTTAAAAATAATGCATCAGGACCAACACGCAACACTTTTAACATGATTTTTATTATTTAGAACCAGAAAATATTTCTCCAGAAGTTACTAAAATATCTGTACAAATTCTCTGTCTTTAAACTGAATTGAAAATAAATGATGTTTACTAATACTCCAAACAGTCAGGACAAAGACGTGTCCCCACTTTGCTGTCAATTCTGTTAGCTGCTCCTGTTGTAATATTATTTAGGCTTTATTCCATAGGATGTTGTTTACATTTACAGCATTTAGCAGACACACTTATCCAGAGTGACTTACATTTTTATTTCAGTTTATACATCTGAGCAATCGAGGGTTAAGGGCCTTGCTCAGGGGCCCAGCAGTGGCAGATTGGTGGACCTGGAATTCAAGTAGTCCAACACGTTAACCTTTTTTTTTGTTGTTTTTTTTTAGCTCGGATTTGGAAAAAACGCTGTATTGGTGTTTTGAGTTTTAAAGCAGCAAATTATGATTAGCAAATAATCACTGACTTTTTCATTTTCTAATGGCAATATTGGCCTATATAGTCTGCAAATGGGTCTTTACGATGCTATGATCATTCCTTTAGACAAATTAATAAGAATTTATCTGTAACCACGAAGCATGATGGGTTCATCAATTATTGTGAAGCATATTGTAATCTCAATGTGTAGAAATACAGACAAATATTCATGAGCGTAGGAAGTGACAGCACTGTTCCTGGAACATCTGGACGCTGTAAAAATTCGTGCAAATATTGAAATACTAGTGAAGATCTATTAAATGACAATAAAATTAGGACAGTGCTGTTCTGTTGATGGATGTTGGTTCAAGACAGGAAAACAACTTTCAGAAGTTAAAGTATATAAAAACACACTGAACCATATGAACACTAATTCCAGGATCTCACTTTATCTCAAATTATTATTACATATTTCATACTTAAGTGGACACAATACGAGTGATGAAAAGCATCAGGTTCTAAGAGATATTACTGGGCTGTGTTTTGCAGAGGTGGGAGTAAGTCACACATGTGCAAGTCGCAAGTAAGTCTCAGGCAATGAATGTCAAGTCGAATCTTTTTTTTAATATTTGTCAAGCAAGTCCCAAGTCTCAAATTTGCGATTTAACTCTGACTCGAGTCAAGTCGAGTCCCCCATCTCTGAATCATTTAACTCAAGTCCGAGTCAAGTCCCAAGTCATGAATGTCAAGTCAAAGTCAAGTCGAGTCTTTTTTAATATTTGTCTAGCAATTCTCAAGTCTCAGATTTGTGACTTAAGTCTGACCCGAGTCAAGTCATATGACTCGAATCCCCCATCTCTGGTGTATTGTATTAATTTGACAAACGAGAAGGCTAACAAGCTAACTAGTGAACTCATTCAGCTTTACCTGTAGCTTGGAACTTCTCCCTTTTTATTATTTCTGTAGTCAAGAAAAATCAACTAGTGATATTTTTTTCTGCATGGCTTAAGATGGCACCAGCAGAAGTGACTACTGACTAATTTAACTTGTAGTAATGGCCTATAATCACAATAAGCTCTATCCTGATCTCTAAGCAAGTGATTTCATTTCGTTTCTGTTCTGCTAGTTTGTGAGCACACAGGTGTAAATAACCTGAACTTTAATTAGAGGATATGCAGTTATCTGTCCATGACAAACTTCAGTTAAACGTGTAAAGTGTATACCAAGAAGCTTTTGCTTTCTTTGTTGTTGTGTATTAGTTTTGTAACATAGTGGGACTTACATTAGTGTAACTGTGACTCAGGGTGATATGGGTCAGACCATTCCACCGAGGAACAGACCACAAAGGGCTTCCCAAGGGCTGTCAAATTGCCTTTTTTTTTTTTTTACTTCTCCTTTTGATCCTTTACTATTTTTCATCTTTTGTTATCTGACAAGCGTTGTATTGCTTCTCTGGTATCCAGAGGGTTTATATCCCTGGAGGAAGCAGACTGAACCTTATAGTGTGCTGATGGGGTCCTGTTTCTCTCTCTCGGGGGGGGAAATGGGAGAGAGATAGATATGAGAGATATAGAGAGAGAGAGAGAGAGAGTAGAGGATGAGAGAGGGGAGAGATAAGAGAAAGAGATATAGAGAGAGAGAGATAAAGAGAGAGAGAAAGATAGATAGAGAGAGAGAGAGAGAATTGGAGAGAGAGATGGAAGAGAGAAAGAGGAGATAACGAGAGAGAGAAACGAGAGAGAGGAGCGAGAGAGGAGAAAGAAGAGAGAGATGGAAAAGAGAGAGAGAGGGACAGAGAGATGGAAAAGAGAGAGAGAGATGGAAAAGAGAGAGAGAGGGACAGAGAGATAGAGAAGAGAAGAGCAGAGAGAGAGAGAGAGAGAAGAGAGAGAGAGGAGAGAGAGAGAGAAGAGAGAGGAGAGAACGATAGAGAGATAGCGAATACCAGAGTAGATCTCGCTAGATATTAAGAGAGCTCTTCTGGATCTCTCTGAGATCTTCCTCTCTATCTCTCTATATCTCTCCCTCTCTCTCACTCTCTCTCCCTCTCTCTCTCTCTCTCCCTCTCTCTCTCTCACTCTCTCTCTCCCTCTCTCCCTCTCTCTCTCCCTCTCTATCTGTCATTCTCTCTCTCACTCTCTCTGTCTCCCTCTCTCTCTCCCTCTCTCTCTCTCACTCTGTCTCTCTAGGTGTCACATAGTGCAGAGCAGCCACGAAAACAGCAACGCTCAGATCTCAATGGACCTCTGGAGAACAACAACGTCCCTGAGGTGGATCCATTATTAACATTTGAACCTACAGAACCACAATTGGTTCTTATTAACTTCTTCTTTAATCATTATACATATCATCAATGAACAAGTGCAAAATAATACAATTCACAAGTCTTAAAGGAACAGCATGTTATTTTCTCTGCTGCCTGAAAGGTGAATTGCAACTGAAATGAAACACAAGCAATCAGTCTTCCCTCGAAATAAAATGACCAAAACCACTGTTGAAAGTTGCCTCTCCTCAGTTGTCTTTTTTAATGAAATGGAGCATAAACAAGATGCCATGTTCCAGGTGGAGATGGAGCTATTTTTCTTTTAAGCCAGAAAAATTCAAACAAAATTCTAAATGCCAGAATCTAGCTTGATTCCTTGAAGTTTTCCAAAATCTTTCCAAATCTTTATGTTGCCTTCAATTTGTGGTAATTCTATAATGAACACAAATTGAAGGCAACATAAAGTTTCTGAGAATTGTGGAAAACAACATAAAGTGTCTTTAAAACATTCTCCAAAAGTATTCTCTCAGCGTTATGATGATGATGATGATGATGATGATGAACACATTACTCCAAAATTTCCCACTGGTGTTCAGTTTTTTCTTTTCATTTGTCATTTGTATTTAATATTGGGTGTATTATTATTGCACATATTGTAACACTTTTTAAAAATGACAAATGGTTCATTTAGCTTCATTTACACACACACACACACACGCACGCACGCACACACACACATACACAGACTAGTTGGCTTTACTTGAGGTAGTTTAAATGGCAGAATAAAATCAGATACTTTTGTCTCTTAGAGTAATACAGTCTAATGTGTTCATTTCGGCTAATGTCGCTTTTGGAGGAGCAGAAATTGCTTGAGTAGAGTCATTCTTACTGGGTAATTGCCTTGAGAATAATTAATGTGTCATTAGTATTCAGATGCATTCAACAAAGTCTGCAAATTTGGCCCCTCACCAAGCAGAACAATGTCTCTATTAAGGCTGCTGGGTGTTGTTTTTGATTGGAGAGGTCTTCATTTTCTCTAGGTCCTTCTTGTGTAGTGCTCCACAAGTCTGTCTCAATTTGTGGGGCAATTTGCAAAGCAGGTATTTACAGTATATTTTATCTTTTAAACTCCTGGATTGGATGTGTGGTGGCTTAGTGGTTAACATGTTTAGCCTCACAACCCCAGGGTTTAGGGGCAGTTCCTGCTTTTCCGTTGCATCTGTGGAGTTTGCATGTACAGGTTCTCTTATAACCCTGTGTAGATTCTGTATTTTACACAGCACTTCTTTCTGTTTGGGAAATGAACCTTTGTAGACAGTATTTTTCTGCAGTGTAATCTAGTGGGGAACTTTCTAGTTCATTGGGCATGGATCTGAGAAAACAGAAGCAAAATCAAGGACATATGGCTTTTTTCTTTTTTCTCTAAGAAGCTATACATTCCTTCTTGTATGGACTTCATTTAATTACCCTGACTGATGCAGCTTTGGGTCTCTTTTCCTAGACTGCAATTAATGGTCATGGATCCTCTCTAAGTGTTTTATTTCCATTTGGATGACTGTAACAAAGTGATTGCTATTACTCAGTCTGCTGCGGTATCTCTCACTCAGAGACATTACTCCATGCTTGTAGAGAATAGAGGCTGGATAACTGACATGATCCTGTATGCTGATTTAACATTGGATGGCTGAGTCGATGACTAAACCGTTCACCACTTACAGTAGAATCAGCGTGCATTTGCTGTTGTTCTGTGTGTTCACC
Organism: Tachysurus fulvidraco; assembly: GCF_022655615.1. NCBI lineage: Eukaryota > Metazoa > Chordata > Actinopteri > Siluriformes > Bagridae > Tachysurus > Tachysurus fulvidraco. Next base: position 10,752,573 of record NC_062518.1, read on the forward strand.
ACGTTTTCTTGTTTCCATTTAGTTTTGCTGGAGTTTTTGTCCTGCTGTTTTTAAGTAAAATACAAGTTATATATATAAACTTGTTGAAGTGTTTTAGTATTCAGTTTTTTGTAGCAAAGCTCATCATACAGTACATACATTTCATCTTCATTTCTTATTTGAATGTTTCTTCTTGTTTCCCAGCCATCAAAGAAGGCAGCATCTTTCCCCAGCTTTGTCGATGGTAAGTGGCCACTTTCTACTTGCCTCGTATCGGCCTGTGGTGATCTGCTCAAAAGGCAAAAAATCTCTACAGCAAAAATAAAATATAAACTACAAGCTATACCAATACCATAATAAAAGAAGCAGACATTAAAGAAAAGTCACTTTATGCAGTTTTGTAAAATTTTTAATAAAAATGGTTGCTGTAGATAAGGATATCTCCACTTCATTTGAAGAAAACATTTTGCACTGTATCACTGTGTTCCTTAGCAGCATGCACATGAAAAAAGGACACTCTGTGAAAGCAGGACACTAGATTAGCCAAAGCTGGAAACAGAACCACAAGAAAAGAAGAGGAGCTTATTTCCATTTTCTCAGTCACAAGGATGCTTCCAATGGAGAAAACTGATTGATCTTAATCCCTCTGTAAGGACTAGAAAATAAATTCCTGTGTGTTCATCCGTACACAAATGCAATCACAATTTTTAATTGTAATTCATTTTTACCAAGAGGACACACTAGCATAACAGTAGAATATATACAGTACTAGATGACACAAGCCGTGTACATGCTTAAAAATATAGTACATGGCTTGGCACAACCTCACAATCGAATATACACTTCTGGGCATACATATTTATAGGTTATTTTTATCTGGAAATGTCAAACAATATTGGGAAGGGAGTCAGATTTAGCTTATAAAGAGTCTGTGTTTACTCCACCGTGAGTGGCTCTAACAGACAGAAAGAATACGACTGGAGTTAAACAACTAAAGACATGCAACAAAACTATACATGCCGAAATCGTAATCTCTGTTTTCTCATGAATGATTTCTTCCATTTTATTCTATCATAGCAGTTGTTTTGCTTTCTAATGCTTTAAACAAATGAGGTGGTAAAGATTTCCACCGTCTGATCTTTGTCAGTTCCAGGGCCGTGTGAGCCTGAGGACCTCATTGATGGGATCATCTTTGCTGCCAACTATCTGGGTTCAACACAGTTGCTGTCGGAGAGAAACCCATCTAAAAACATCCGCATGATGCAGGCACAGGAAGCTGTGAGCCGAGTCAAGGTACAGAGTCAGACCGTATCAGTTATTTCAGAATGCTTGGAATGCAACAAAACTTTTTTATGTGCATCCTGGTGCTTTATTTTTACTTACACCAGGAAGTTGGTAAAAACTCTGGGTTCTATCAGGGGTCCAACAGATCTGGTTGACCTGTCTGTTCCCTGCCCTTGAAAGGGGAAGAGACAAATTACTACCTTAGACATTTCTATTCAATTATTACAGACCTCCGGTATATCACGGTAAATCAAAATATAGTATATTATACATTAAACATACAAACATTGCCTTATATAAATAAATGAACCACACCTATATAAATAAATGAGACAGGACTGAAGAACAAGAAGAATCCATGAAGATAATCATTCAGAATAATTTGAATCAATGTTAATGTCAAGAGTTAATTTTGCACAGCAGATTATGTCATACTTTTTTAAAATGGTGATTTTTGAGACCCTTCTGCATGATTCGGATAAGCTTTTAAATTATTCAGACTAAGTAAACTGCTTGAATTCAGTTTTTGTCCAGAGGAAACAGCTTCCACAAATTCACCACCTGCTATTACTCGTAGCTCGTACTAATATGCGCACTCAATTGCCGTCCTAGAGGAGGCTTTTAGGACGTGGGGGCAAAATGATTCAGTTTGCAGTGACACGACCTTAGAGTAAAATCGCACGTTTGTTAAGGCAAAATGGACAAGATGTACTATTTTGCTCATGTGAAACACATAATAATTATATGGAGTCCCTGATAATCCTGAGCGAGGCTCAGAGATGATAGGGTTTTATTAGGAAGGAGTTTAAAGCTGGAACTCTCTGTCTAAATGTCTTGATTCCGACCTGTAACCTTTTTGTTTTTCCCCAAATCTGCCATTGTTTGTGTTTTCCAGTGTCTCAAATAATATGTCATTCAATACGGCTGAGTCCTAGTTTTATGAGTTGAGATGAGATTTGTTTGTTTACACCCCAGGAGATGTTGTCTAATCAGCGTTTATGGGATTAGTGGTGGCAGGGTGTAATCTCCTTCTTTCTCTGCGTGCTAGTCAACAGCATTTTAACTGCCACACTCCGCGTTAACTGCAAGTGCATTCGTGAATGCATTACGATGCCATGCTTCTACAGTAAATCAAACGACTACTTCAATTTGTTTGGCTTTTTCTTCAGAACTTTTTGTTTGATAGATAAAAGCAGAGAACTTGAATTCCATTTCTGAAAATGGTTATATTCTAAAAAACAAAAAAACAAAACAATTTTTAATTAAACAAGGTTTGCCAGATTGGCCAGCATTCACCAGTGATCCTAGGGCTGTTTATCTTGCCAATGCATTTTTAAGCTAGGGTTCGATTTAGCCCATTGTGTGAAAACACACTTTGTGACAGATGGGAAGGGAACCAGCTCCATGTGGACCACATAACGTAAAATCTGGCACACAGAGATCAGGATGCTGCTTACATCTGTGTTTCTACATGCTTTCAATCCTTTCACCATTGTAAAAAGCTTGATTTTGAAAAGCACAACATATGATCTGTGACATCTCCATGCCACTCTACAGCAACAAGTATGCCATCGTAAACATTATAACTTTACAGATCAACATAGAGACCTGGTCACGTTTGTTATAGTTTGGTCTGCCCCAGAGTGGCTATTGTTTTTATTCCTCCAGACACACAAAGGGTACACAGTAAACAGTGCCACTCATGTAGCAGCTGTGTGAAACATGCTTGTGTAGTTAGACATGAAGCGTACGCAACGATTTGTGCATGTATGTGAGTTCTCCTTCTCTAAGCACACTCACATTCTCAGCTCCACAGGGGGTGGAGCTTTATGGCTGAAACTCTTCCACTGGACTTGAATCTGTTAATGTGCCTCATCCATCAAAAGCCGTTCCAAATGAAACCATGGCAACGCTTCACTGCCACTCCATCTCTGTCTTTATTTCTCTCGTTCTCCACATACACAAGTGTGGCGTGTAGAGCTTGCGAGAGAGGTCAGTGTGTATATGTTTGTAAGGAAATAACTGTGAGTGTGGCATGTGTGTGTGTGTGTGTGTGTATGTGTTTGTGTGTGTGTGTGTGTGTGTGTGTGTGTGTGTGTGTGTTTGAGAATAGCGTGTTGGAGAAGCAGGCTCACTCTGGATAATGACTTCAGAAAGGCATAGTGATTAACAACAACCTTAAATTAGTTTCTCCTTTCAGTTCTTCAGGCTAAAAAAGTCATGCTGTCGAATGGCCACCTTTTATTTTGAATGAAGCAATTGGTAAAGAACCGACGTGGTGTGGGCGAATGGTCTCCCCCATTAAGAAAATCCCCCTTGGTTGGGAGTTTTCAGTAATTAAACGCCTGTTGTCATTTAGAAGATCGTTTATTTTATGTTTTTTAAAGAAAACCATTAAAAAAACATTTTTTATGTTTATTCGCTGTTTTTAAATTCAACATTTATGATTAATTTACATTAATGTTTCTTCGGATTCTGACGTTAAATATTTTCAAAGTGGCAAAACAGGGCATATTGTTCGAGTGACCCCGGTGTTTCTTAGCAACCGGGACAACATGTACTGTAGCTGAGTCTGTTAGGCCCTTGGAAAGGCCCAGTGAGGTCAAACAACACCGGGAAAAGGCTAGCTCGGCTGAACTGGTGCAAGAGAAGACCTACTGTACTGAGTTGCCAGCACAAGTAAAAACACTGGCAGAGGCAGTGATGGTGGATGAACCAGTGTTTAAAATACAGACAAAGAGACAGACAGTGAAGATTGTGTGTCAGTGTTCAACTTTGGCTCACAAGACGAACAGCTAAGTGTTGTATACAGTTCTGAGGACATTAAAGAATTTTCAAAAACCCCAAATTGGCAAAAAAAAAAATTTGTCACAGGAATTCTGCCCAGATTAAAACAGTTCATTCATGACCAGGGGCAATTCTAGAATTTTCATTTTAGGGGTAGGGATGTATACTACTAACCTTATTGCAATCCACTATTCCATTGTATTCCCTTTATTTCACTGTAAAAAAAATAAAAATTTAGATGTGACCAGTCACTAGAAAGTTTTGAGTTGTGAATGTAGTTTTTTTTTTTTTACAATGAACACTTCCAGATTCATTACTCACTGTACAAACACACGTACACACGTTTCCAGTACAAACACAACATTTTACTGTTTGCATTTCTATGCTCACATAAAAACCTCAGATAAGAAACTTTTTTGACAAAATAAAACAAACTTTTAACCAACTTTTAACCAGAAAATATCATAAAAGCCATAAACTTTGACTATGCATATCAGCAATATAAACAACATGCGGTGAATCCACGCAGACTCGGTTCAGGGGAGGAGTCGAAACATGACGCAGCTTGTCGCTGCTTCAAATGCGTTTTTAAAGGGGACTGAAGTGAGCAAAAAATAATTAATCAAGTAATTGGGGGGGGGGGGGGGCAGAAGTTTAGGGGGGCTTTGTAAAAAGGGCCTGGTGATGCCCCTGTCCATGACGTTGAACAAATTCAGAAGAGAAGGAGCTTTAATTAATGTGGAAGTCTTTTGCTTAAAGAAATTGATAACTAAAGCGAAAGAGGAAAACTCTGATGATGAACCATAGGATGTCTGGTGAGAATGGAGAGGTTTTTACCCTCTGTTTATTTTATCTACACTTTATAATGAACTGGATTCACATTATCACATTAAATGTTAATGGAGCAAAGGAGTACAAGCGTGTAAAGCCCAAAGCCCATATGGATGGGTTGGTAATTTCATACTGAAGTTGAGTGAAGTCATAACACCTCACTCAAAGTGTTGGAATTGCCTTGCTGTTTGCTCACAACTTTATTCTTTATTCTTATTCAGTGTAAGTGGAGAGGACGAGGTTTTTAGATTAGTGTACCTGAACAATGTAGATTAACTGCAACACTGCAGATATTTCAATATTGGGTGGAGATTTTATCTGCACAAGCGACCATTTAGATCATAACCATGCAGAAATTCATGCAGCTTTTTGTAAGTGCCTGTGGGAAATGACTGAGGAACACGAGTTAAGTAATATTTGGAGAACTTTTAATAAAAAACAGAGACAGTACATGTGGCCTCTCTCTATAGATAACACACTCTCCCTTTCAAGATTGGATTGTTTTAAATTTTAAAGCAACTTGTTTTACCTGTTTGATTGATTCAGAGGGGGCACGGTGGCTTAGTGGTTAGCACGTTCGCCTCACACCTCCAGGGTTGGGGGTTCGATTCCCGCCTCCACCTTGTGTGTGTGTGGAGTTTGCATGTTCTCACCGTGCCTCAGGGGTTTCCTCCGGGTACTCCGGTTTCCTCCCCTGGTCCAAAGACATGCATGGTAGGTTGATTGGCATCTCTGGAAAACTGTTCGGAGTGTGTGAGTGAATGAGAGAGTGTGTGTGCCCTGCGATGGGTTGGCACTCCCTCCAGGGTGTATCCTGCCTTGATGACGCCTGAGATAGGCGCAGGCAGAATTATTTTAAATCTGAGAAGGCAGCTTTTAGCTCTTTATAACAGTGATGAGATCTGTTAAAGCTCTGGAGATAAGAAAAATGGAACTCCACCATTTGGAAGCCACAGGATGTCAAGGGCATATTGAAGCCTTCAAAAATAAAAATGGCAAAATTAATGACCTATTAGACATTACAGCACAGTGGGTGCCCGGGCGCTTACGCTTTAAAAGCATGACTGAGATGGATGCTCTATTTAAGTTCTTCAGTTTAGAGCAAATAAATGAACGGATCAGATTCATAAATACTGTATGAGCAGAATTCGGGGATCTCTTCACGGAGCCCACTACAGCAGTGAGTGATCAGGGGACAGATGGTGGAGGAGAGTTTCCTCATGGACCTGCCAAATCTCTCTGAGAAAACGGACAGGGAATTGGACAGGAGCTTTATGAGGCTCTCCAGGAAATGGGGAATGGATGGATGCCAGGTATAGATGGTCTCTGTGTTGAATTCTACCGGGCTTTCTTAGCAGTAATAGGGCAGGATGTGCTGAATGTGGTGTGGGACAGCGTGAATGTTGGTCAGCTCCCACTGCCTTGTAGGAGGTCCATACTGCTGAATAAAGGAGACCTGACACACCTGAAGAACTGTGCCCTGACCTTCTCAAAAGCATTAGCTTCGTGACTAAGGTAATGGACCAGCTTATTCACAAGGACCAAACGTACTCTGTGCCTGACAGGTTAATTTATTAATGTACATTTATTTGCAACATTTCTCCAGGCTACTGGACATAAAGACTGGTCTGATTTTCCTGGATAAGGTTGTGGTTTTAATATTCCTTCTTTTTGTCTTTCAGCATATGCAGATGACTTAGTAGTGCTAGGCTCACAGATAGATGTGAATATTTTAATTGATATTTTAAATGACTTTCAGATTTTATCTTCTGCTAAGGTCAACATAGGAAAAAAGTGAAGCTATTTTAGTTGAGGAGTGGAGAGGTGGGCAGCCTACATTCCCAGAAGCCTTAGTGTGGAAAAGAGGTGGTTTTAAATACTTGGGTGTATACCTTGGGAAATAAAAACTGGGAAGGTACCATAGAGCATGTGAATGACAGACTGAGCAGGTGGAAGTGGCTTGTCCCAACGATGTCCTACAGGGGGTGAACATTGGCCGTCAACAGTCTTGCCGCGTTGTCCCTCTGGCACAAGCTGGCATGAGTGGATCTGATGCCAATCCTGCTATCAAACATCCAGGCCCTGCTGGTGGACGACTCCTGGGACGGTCTACACTGGATTCCTCAGAGCGTCCTACATCTGCCTAAAGAGGAAGGGTTGTGGAAAAAAGCTGTGGAGTATTACACTGGCTGCTGGAGAAGCTATTGGTGCACGGCAGGTGTCTGGACATCTCCGGTGTGAGTGCCTTTGCACTGTCCACTTACGCTGGGAGCTGGAAAACATCACGGGAACAGACCTATCAAGGGTAGAAGGCCTGGCAGCATGTATGGGACATTGCTGGATGTCCACACTTACATCAGATGAGCTTGGTAGTATGTTCAGCTGATGGACTACCAGACCTGTGAAACCAGTCCTGCAGAGGAGGGACCTTTTTTCCGAGATGGACAAGTCCCAACCTTGACGGGTTTGCAGGTCTCCTCCTAGAGTTCCAGGACAAATTGAAGATGGACTTTGAGTTAGTGTCAGGGAAGCTGCTCTACTGGGCCTGTGTTAAATAAGAAAATGTGAAAGGACATGGAGACGTGTACTTGGTTTTAATGATGATTTCAAACCAGAGTGATCGGCACTTACAGAGCATCTTAAGAACTATTCACTGCTATGTTTTAACCTAATTTAGCCATATATACAGTAGTGCGAGGCTCACAGATAGATGTGCATGTATATGTATATGTGTGTATATGTGTGTGTGTGTGTGTATGTATATATATACATACACTTGTGTAAATAAAGGATTGTAGAATTGTAAAACTGTCCTTTTTGTAATCATTACCATTCCCTCATTTTCAGTTTTTTTTTCTGTGTATTACTTTTTTCTTTTTTTTCCACTTTTTTTTCATATTTTTTTTCTCTCTCACCATTCCCCTTCTCTATCACTCTACCACAATTTATTCCTCACTATATTTATCTTTGTCTCCCCTCACTTTATTTTTATTATGGGCTTTTTCAGTCACACATTTTTCAATTTTGTCTTCCTTTCTCTCTCTCTCTCTCTCTCTCTCTCTCTCTCTCTCTCTCTCTCTCTCTCTCTCTCTCTCTCTCTCTCCCTCTCTCTCTCTCTCTCTCCCTCTCCCTCTCTCTCTCTCTCTCTCTCTCCCTCTCTCTCTCCCTCTCCCTATATTAAGATTCAAAGTTTTCCCAATCTTAAACCAAGATCTAAAAAGTCACAATACATTTTTGGAATTATTTTCCTGAAGCTGCTAAAGTTACTAGGAGAAAAAAGTGCATCCATGGTGTAATAAATAAATTTGTCACCTGATGTTCATTCATATGTCAACAGAACCTACTGTACCCTGATCCCGATGCAGTGAAATTTTATGTTGCTTATGTTGATTGAATAAAAAAAAGCTTTAAGCGTTTTGTTGAAAATTTCTCTATCACTCTTTTGTGCATCTCATTTTTGTTAATAAAACCGCTTACCTCAGGCTTGTGTAAAAACATTTTTTACATATTTATTATAATTTTACATATTTGTTTTCAGAATGTTTGTCTTTTTGTGTTTTTTTTTTTTAAACTTTCTATCTCTCTTACATTCCTACTTTAGCTTAAAATTCATTCAGATTCATTCTGGTGTCTATTATACGATTCAGGTGTTGAGTGTTGTTCAACAGACAAGCTGCACAGAAAAAAGCTTCATGTTTTATTGAACTGGATCTTTCAGTCAATGGTGATCGAGTATTTATGCAGTGCTTATTGCCTGCTCCTTCACATTTCTCCAGTCTCTGTGCATCACTTCATCTTTCTCTCTCAGTTTCTCTCAGGAGTTAGTTTTTTTTGTATGAGCGTAGAATAGAGCAATACGGCAGAAACAAGAATGCATCTGAATGTAAAATAATCCCAGCAAGTTTGGCCCTGTGGGCTTTTTTTGTGGTTTCTCATACATCTAAATAAAGAGGGAGAATGAAGGTGCGCTTATTCAGAAGCCAGCCAGTGGTCTGCAATCTGAGGGAGTGGGCATGAGTGTGAGAAGCAGGATCATGCCCTCTGTTAAATGGAAAGTGTGTGTGTGTGTGTGTGTGTGTGTGTGTGTGAGAGAGAGAGAGAGAGAGAGAGAGAGAGAGCTGAATGTTTTTGAGACGTGATGTGATTACTAAATGTGTATCCTTGTACAAAGATGCTAACTTGGTCTATTGCATGAAAAGTAAAGTCGAGGGTACGGCGACTGAAGGTATTTACATGCTGCACACAGAAAGCTCTTCAGGTATAATGTGGATTCAATTATTTTAATATAACAACACATTCAGGAGTGTGTTATTCCTCTTATACCACAGCGTTTTAACAAAGCCCAAGTCACATGTTAGCGCCTGTTCTCACATATGTTATAACATTCATTCTAACAAAAACCTCACCGCATCAGTGATGATAGGTTTATTTATTAAACCTTTATCATATCGACTCATTTATTATCATGTAGACCGTCTGCTGTGAACTGTAGAGACAGTAACATATTAGAAAAAGGGTAATCGTTTGTTCAAATTACAGCCGAAACTAGTTTCAAGTGAAACTGCTGTGCAGATGAGCTGGCTCATTGTTTCATTTCTAAATCTGAATAATCTTTAAATTAATCACAATCATCCAAGCGTAATCCTCTTAACAAGTTTTACAATGTGATCAAACAATAGGCTGTATGTTGTTTATTTCATTTGTACCGAACATTAATTATGCTAACAATACATTTAGGTATAAAAGTGTGTAATGCAGCAGTTTGTTTATGTCTGGTTCTGACTGTAATATATTCGCAGCATAACACTTTTCTGCTAATTACCATATTAAAGTAGTAACACAAGTAGTTAATTTTACATTTATGTACTCAGTGCCTAAGCCTAGTTAACTTAGACACTTGAGTGCGAGTTAGTAGATAATGTTGAGATGTCAAAGAACTCTTTGAAACCGTATGCTTTTTATGCGTCTCCATCATTTCACTCTTCCTACGTTCAAATGACTGAAAAAGTATATTCATTGTTTGTTTATTCACAGTGTGTATATTATAAGTGAACAGAATGAAGAAAAAAAAAACTGAGGCTACGAGATTCGAAACTGTGCTGCAGAATACTGCATAACAAATAACAAGTAGCATTAAGCGCTAATTTTATGCTGGAGCGCTTTGTAAACTCCCCTGTGACAGATTGCATCTGTGTGATTCAGACTACAAATGCAGCATGGTATCTTTATCAAACACCATTTGTGTTGCATTTTAAGTGTGAAGTCTGTGCAGTAAACAAGGTGTCATACATACTCTGGCTCCCTCGTAGCAGATGAGAGACGTTTGAATCGAATACATATTCAGCATGCGTAATCCTTCTTATCTTTCCCAGCTCAAATCTGAATGTGTAATATAATGAATCTTTTCCTGCTCGTGTTATGATGGTTATCAGCCCCATATTTTCCATGCCAGGTAAATTAGTCTGTCTGTATCGGACTGTTTACTTTGGACGGATCATGTGTCATCACATGGATCACATGAATCACACCTGATGTTTTGCCTGTTTACTTTCCTGTTTTTTCTAACATGCTTATTTGTTTCCTTTGGCTTCCTGCCACCTCCTTTTGCACCTCCCACATGTGGCGACCCCAACGTTGCACAGAGAGTTCAGAAGGCAGCCAAAATCAAGAAAAAGGCGGTGTGTAAACAAGAACTTGCACAATAAAAGCATACTAACCATTAAACACCAAGAGAGCAGTCGATCTCACCTCCCTTCCTTTCCCTGCATGTCACGTGTCATTTTCTGCACCATTTCTCTTTCACTCGACATCGGTGTAGCATCATATGATCTGAGATACAGAATATACGGAAAACTAGAGCGAAAGCTCGGTAGTTTCACAGAAATTCAGTTGTCATTGGTCTTTATTGAGTTTCATGATATCAGAGGTATGAATCACACACAGAAACTGAAATGGCAGGAGCTCACAAACAGGACTTCGGTCACGGAGATGTTTTCTTATAGCGGAAATGATTCTGATTGGTTTGGTTCAGGTCAATTAAAACAGAAATGTGTTCAAATTGATTATATGTAATTAACTAAATTACACAAGTGTTAAAATGGAATCTAAATCAAATTTGATTTATTTAATTAGGTCTTGTGCATTTTATTTTAAGCAGATTAATGTTAGTTTGTTTAAAAAAAACTCACTTAGATATTTGCATAATGGTAATGACGGTCAGGTTTTTAGTGTGTAATTAGAATTGCCCTTGTTTTATAACTACAGTGATTTACTTAGTGTAGAAACTAGAGAAGCTGCAGGGAGGCAAAGCTTGTGTGATCTGAGAGAAAGCAGCTAGAGAAGTGGTTCTCCGTATGATTCTGATTATTTTTTAACTGTACTTATGAGAAATTCATATTGGCTAGATAACTGTAAACTGCAATAATGTAGGCTAATACAGGTTAAGAATACTTTTGCTTGTTCATTGGTCACTAACATCTGTTATTATCTTCACGATTAAAAGATGTTAATTAATATTCAAACATTTCAAAGGGGACCCTAATGACTAGAGACTTTTATATACTGATAATGTAATATTCCAGTTGCTTTAGCTGAGCCTAATCCAGTCCCATGAGCCTGATGTTGACTGAGAGGAGTCTTTGGATTTACTGTAGTGACACATTGGTCTTCTTCTAACCTTCTGGTCACTGTGCCAGCCTCTCCCTCTGTGTCATTCCTCTCTCATTACATCTCCCGTGTAATGTTTCAGTTATTTGTTGTCTTCCTTCCCTAAGCATGCGCTGTGTTTACTAATGTAGGAAATGGCTGTCTGACTGTGCAGTGTGTTCAGTGTGTTCAGTGTGTTCAAAATCCATCCAGTGAGTTTTGTTTTTTATGATTTTGAGTTATTGCTGACAAGCGCTGCCATTTCATATTTTACACAAGCTTTCTCCATTCCATTTCCTGTCCTACTGTATATAGAATATAAATAGCTCAATTTGCTTCAGCTCCACATACGTTCTGGCCCCCAGAAGCCCATCCTGTGTTAATCTCTGATTTATGAATTAACAGTTTAAAGTGCTTTCAATGGAGGCCAAGGGGCGTATTATATCCAGGCCCCAGTGGTCTTTATGTGAAGTTCAGAGGGCTTCAGGGTGCCTCGTGGGAGCGTTCTCTCATCTTTACTTGGTCTGGTTTTCTTTATAGAACTCTGAAGGGGACACACAGACACTGACGGAGGTGGATCTCTTCATCTCCACCCAGAGGATCAAAGTCCTCAACGCTGACTCACAGGTAAGCGAAATCCTGTTTTTAGAAACTACTGAGTAGAAATCTTTAGTGCGAGTAAGTCAATAACATGAGAGAAATTAATTTATTGACAAATATGTTGGAATTAAACCACAATAATTAACCAGACAAAAGCAAAACAAGAGGTGCTATTAGATAATGATTATATGCTTGAAGATTGTTTTTATTATTTTCCTCAAAAACATAAAATTTGTATTACTCTTGTTTATTCATATTAATAATTCTTTTACATTTTTGAGTAAGCTGCATGCAAATATTCCAACATCCATAATTATTGACAGTACATGAGTTTGGTTCTGAGGGTTAAATCTGCAGCATCATGTTCACCTGTTGATGGCAAAGCTTTGCTGCAGTCTGTTTAAAAGCCTCTTATATTGATGTAATCACAGTGCAAACCCGACTGTCTCATCGGAACGCTGCTAAAATGTGTGTCTGCATTATAAACGATCTTTAAATGTATAAGATACGTCTCCAAGGTTATGCCTAGGAGGGAAAAAGAAAGGGTTGTGTAAGTCTCACTATTTCAGGGAACATATTTGTACTGTCTCTAATACAGTTGCCTCTAGAATTATTGTATAAAATAATAATAATAATAATAATAATACTTTTATATAAGTGTTTTCTTTCGAGTGTAAATGTCTTTATAAGTGACACCCCTAAGATATGTTTGAAAACAATGACATAAAATATGGCATATGCTTTCAGCTCCTATAAGCATTTAGAAATTCTTGCCAGGACCAATGAGCAAACTGTCTCTCAGACAATGAGGAGGATGGTGAAAGAAGGGAAAAGTTTTAAAATTGCACAGTGATGATGGGGTTTGAAAAAAAAAACATGTTTTTAAATGCAGTGTTCAAAACAGCAAGTGAGAGCAACCTTAATGGCCTTCAAAGCCTGAACTTCACTTCACCAAGTATCATTATAGCTACATTTCCTATTGTGTGTTCTCATTGCGTTAGGCTTTTTTTGGGGGGTTATGAACATCATCATAACATGTTTAACAACAAAAGGGGACTATATACTTTATGTAACCTCATACCCTTGTGTAAAATATACAGTAGAGGTGGATCAGTGAAATTTTGGGGCTGTTTTGAGGATGTGGTTAGTGGATTCTTGTAAAAAGAAATAAGCCATCATGATATTTACAGTATATCGCCCATATTACATTAACATATAAATAAAACATTAAAACATTAATGTTTTATTAAATAAAACATTAACGTTTTGTTTAGTTTGTAAAAAAAAAAGAAAATAAAATATGTCCAGAACCTCGATCATAACATTATAACTGACCCCTTCCAAGCAATTTAAGTGATACTTCAGACTTGAAGTACTCCGATGATACGACAATTTAGCTTTGCAGTGGTTACAAATAGCTTTAGTTCTATCAACTCCACCATGTGGAAGAGGTTTAAAATAAAAATGTCTATTTAAGATTTCGGTACCTTTTTCCATTTTTCTGTCCGCAACAGATATTTTCTGTTTTGCGCTGTAGCTCTCTTAGGCACACAACAAATGCTTTCATTGGTTGAGACGCGTGATGACGCTCATCCCAAGCAGCCAGTAGCCTACTGATACATACCACCCCTCCTGTGACCCATGGTTTGTGTTGTATTCGTTTGTATTATTACAGTCTCTCTATGTGTATTCAAACGTAGTGAGCAACGGACTTTCAAAATAAAAAGTATGTTAACGCGCGATAAACTAATTGTCGGCGTGAATTAATTAATGCGTTAACGTGATAAAAACGCGTTAACTTGCCCAGCCCTAATTTTTTTATGTTCTGTTAAGCTGCATTGAGACAATTTTGGAATTGAATTGAATTAAATTGAATATTACAGTCCAAAAGCTGATTGCCTTTGCCAGCAGGTTCAGACTTGGAATCAGACTTAAAAGGGTTTCTAAGATACTTTTTTATGATGAATAATAGTTCATTTTATGAGCAGCTTTTGTGTGTCCACTTTTGTTTATTTTATACAGTAATGTTAATTACAGCATTATCACAGAAATGTAATTTAGGTTATGGCCAAGCTATCGGTAGTGTACCTAGTGGCCTATGTTACACTCCTAAAAATAATAACAAATGGACATCAGATCAGAACATAGCTGCATTCATTTCAGTATTCATCAGCAATGTCCTGTTGCTGCCAATTTCAGTGAGGATACAAAACATATATGCTTACCACTGCAGGAAAGTTAGGCTCTAGCTTCCATTAAGAAGAGTTCGCCTGACATGAACCTTTGGTGTAGATAATCATCGTGAGGCTGTAGGTCATTAGGACACCAGCGAAGGGACGTAGCAGCAGCTCTGAGATCACTTGCTCTGTAAGCAAGCTGTCGGTGTTTGTGCACAGCTCTCTCAAAAAATAGCTGCATTTCACCTAAAATCCATCAGCACACAAATACAAGAGTCCTAAAAGACCACAAATTCATGTTAATGTAATGTCCAAACTATGTGCAAAATGATAATGTCAATGTGTTAATGTTAAAAGGCTTTATGATGTTTATGTGGTATGTGTAATAGGACATTATGTATTTCTTCTACTACATACTATGGAGACAGTGAGCAGATTTGTGTGTGTGTGTGTGTGTGTGTGTGTGTGTGTGTGTGTGTGTGTGTGTGTGTGTGTGTGTGTGTGTGTGTGTGTGTGTGTGTGTGTGTGTGTGTGTGTGTGTGTGTGTGCGTGCATTCATATACGACCATGACCACTTGCTCATACTGAGACATTATTTGTGTCAGACTTTGTACAGTCTCTGTATGAGTAGGTTTCAGCGTAACTGAACAGCAGTGTGTGGGCAGCCTGGCACGGACGTTTTACATTTCTGTATGTACTGCAATGCAGTGTCTCTCCCTGCCTGACACGGCTCTGTTTCCTTCACACACCACACAAGAGAGGAAGCATGCAGCAACAGACAATGCACGTTCCCAGACCTGCCTTATCCTTTTTCATCAGGCAGTAGTCTAAAATCAGTCCTGTACTGTAACTAATTTCCATTCCCATGTTAGTTACAGTAGAAATGTGCAGGAATAATATGCATTAACATCATGTTACATCATCACTAAAAAGGTATTTTACAGGAATAAAATATCTCTTAAAGGAGCAGTATAAATAATTGCTAGTTCACTGTAAGTGCAATAATTCTAATTTATAATGAATTCTTTTATAATGTATTAATTCAAGTAAATTCTTCTTTAAATTCAATATTTTATAATCAATTCGTTATTTTATAATGATTTTATTTATAATAATCTAAACACAATATAGGTCCTTAGATTTCTTAGTAAGAAAAATCAGTGTGTTGAAAAAAAAAAAAAAAAAAAAAAGAGCAAGTTTCTTTATTTTCTTCCGATTCTCAGTGGTTTCCTCTTCTTTTTGGTTTGTAGGATTGTGTGGTTATTTTCTAAACAGTCACCTTACAGAACTCTTTTGCATCCTTTGGTATTAATGGTTATATAATTTCTTCAAGCTAGCTTCAATAATTCCATAATACAATTCGGTGATACTACAGTATGTGTATCATAATATAATTAGTTCATTAGATTCCGATAGTAATTACATTATTACATAAATGACTATTAATATCAAATAATTGATGAAATGTCTTACTTTAACACTTGTTACTTGAAGGTTGCCCTTGGTGTCACAGGTCCTTGAAAGAAAGGAACTGTTAGGTTGTGTCCTAGTGTTTGTTTATTGTAAAGCCAGTAGCTTTGTCCCTAAGGGAACATGAATAGCAGGACTGATTAAAGCAGCGATTGTCTCATCCTGGCTTGCAGCGTGGTGTGTGATCAGAATGAAAATGTAAGGATCTGCTCTGTACTCTTTCTGTCTGGAAAAGGTTAAAGGCTGTGTGTTCCCTGCATGCACACACAAATTAGATCATTTATTGTGCTGACTGAGTAATGATGTTCATCTGAGCAGGTGTAAGATGGAGAGAAAGTGAAATGCTGCTACAACCTGCTGTTAACTGGCCCACACGCACCTTGTTAATCAGGTTAATACACAACTAGTGTTGCAATAATGTATAACTAAGTAATGAATGGAAATCAGAGATGAGCTCAGACCGGGTTTTGTGCTTGTCATGTCAAGATATTTAACAAATAATTCTGCCAGACCAATAGAAGGTCAACTCCTGGCTTTGTTGTTGGTAGTTGAAGTAGACTAGCTAACATGCAAAGCAGATCAACTCCTGATGGGTAAAATGACATCAAATACAGTGCATTGTATAATTCCAATTGTGTGATTTATAGGTGATCGTAATGCATAGTAAATATGATGCATTATAGTGCCTGGTGGGGGAAAAAAGCTTGCTATAAATGACAAGGTATTAAATATTATGGATGTCAGAATGAGAAGTGACACTGTTGTTGTTTCCACAGGAGACGATGATGGACAACGCACTGCGTACTATCTCATACATCGCTGACATTGGAAACATTGTGGTCCTGATGGCACGCAGACGCATGCCACGCTCCGCCTCACAGGACTGCATTGAGACCACCCCAGGTGCTCCAGAGGCCAAGAAACAGTACAAGATGATCTGCCATGTCTTCGAGTCGGAAGACGTAAGACTTATCGTTGGCACTGGCTAAAACTAGTCTAGCATATGAGAGAGTGTGAAAGTGTTTGTGTAGGTGTTTGGTGTGTTTTCATGAGGTGTTTGGTGTGTTTTCATGTCACCTACACATGCTGTACAAGTAGGTTGCTTGTCATTTAATACGTTTCCATGGTTTCACCTATAGACTAAATAAGGAGATCTTTTTTTCTGGTTAATTGTACATAAATGCAACGATGAATTCAGGGCCGAAAATCAACTTATTCCCAAAAGTAATCTGACTTTATTTTGTTTATTAATTCTTCAGTAACCACGTTATTCTCTGGGCTCTTCAGATGTTTCTACCCTCCAAAAACATGCCTGAAGGTGAACTGGTTATACTTAATGATCCTTAGATGTGAATTAGAGTAGTGTGGTGGATTGGCATCCCATCTCGGGTGTAATCCTGCCTTGTGCCCAGTTTTCAGGGATGAGCTTTGTATCCCATACGACCTTAAACAGGATAAATGGGATCTGCTGCTGCTGAGTTGACTGAAGGAGCAGTGTTCGTGCTTTGATTATAAACTCCATTTTCACAGCATCGCATTAACTATGCACTTTCACATTTGAACAAAGTTAAGATTTTTTTTCTAAGACATCCTGCAGTTGAAAACTTTTGAGGGTGGAGACAAGGGGATGACTCTAGAGAGCTGAAGGCTGAAGAGGCAGAGCAGAAACCAATAAGTTTCTCAGAAACCAGAAACATTTTTAATACACTGTCTCCTGCAGACTTGTGAATTAGTTGCAGGTTGAGCCAATTACGTTGCAGTTCGTGTAGACTACAGATCTATTAGTTAAGCTAATTTGTTTGCACATGTATAAAGTTTGTGAGTTTTACATCACTCCAGTTTGTAATAGGTACATTAGTGAGCAGAGAGCAGGTTCTACATAGGACTGGAAATCCTGTGACTGGAAAATTCATTCCAATAAGGATGCTGTGCGAAACAAATATGTCCAACTGGGTGGCACATGATTATGTCGTTGTGGTGAAAATGGATGTTAATTGCGTTGCCTGTGGTCCTTGAGATCAATAGAAGAAGGTAATTATTTATTTATTGTCCATTTATTTATTTATTTATTTATTTATTTATTTATTTATTTATTTATTTCCCCCTTGCAAATAACTTTGAACACTGCTTTGAAAATCATAAAATGATGATACTGGCACTGCCTTTGTGTATGATTACTTTTAAGCAGCATAATTAGAGTATGAAGAAATCCAGTCTCAGAATGTAGCTGCGTAGTACATAAAACCTATCCGACTCTCCTCCTCATCACAGCTGCTGCTCACTCTTACTGACTCATTACCCTCTCTGATGTACAAACCAAGTGAAAAAGTTTGAGTGTGCCTGTGTGCTATTAGATGAGTCATTCAGACTGCATCCTGCACTTTCACATTCGAACAAAGTTATTTTTAGTCCCATCAGAACCTTCAACACTTTTCAGCTGGCTGTGCAATAACACGGCCGCATATCTGATGCCGGTCTGCAGGTGCTGAATCGACCATCCTGCGCAGTCCGGTCGCCTGCTTTCATGCTTTAATCAGATCACATGAACATGTTGCAATATACAAGAGCATGTCCAAAACAGACCAATAGAAAAACAATCATGGCAATGAGACAGCATCTGCAGTCATTATTTTCCATTACACTGATTTTCCCTTTATTATCTTTAAAAGATTTAAGCAAACCTTTCTGTAGGCAAGTCCTCAAAGAGAATAACTAGTTTGTAATGGTTTAGATAGTACACAAGTATCGGTATCATCCCGATATTGTTCTGAAATGCTGGGGAGATTTTGGATCAGGTGTTTTATTTTTGACAATGTTTTTCTTTTTTCTTTTATTGATCGACTCATTATAGCTCCTCTAAATAGAGCATATCACGATGTTTTGTAAAACAAAGGAGTATTAAAAATAATTTTGGCTTTGAATTGACCTAGATCAGATTCAGGTATTTGGAAGTAATCAGATCTCTCTCTCTCTCCTTCTCTCCTTCTCTCTCTCTCTCTCTCTCTCTCTCTCTCTCTCTCTCTCTCTCTCTCTCTCTCTCTCTTCCTCTATGTCTCTCTCTCTCTCTCTCTCTCTCTCTTCTCTCGCTTCTCTTTCTCTCTCTCTCTCTCTCTCTCTCTCTCTCTCTCTCTCTCTCTCTCTCTCTCTCTCTCTCTCTCTCTCTCTCTCTCTGTGTGTGTGTGTGTCTGTGTCTGTGTCTGTGTCTGTGTCTGTGTGTGTGTGACACAAGCATGGCAGCTTTCAAGTATAAAAATCAATGAAAATGATCCAGGCCAGATTTGTGCCATCAATCTAAAGTCAGCCAGCCCAAATGAGATTTGACACATTTCATATGTTATACTGAGCATCATTATATAGACTTGACTGAGGTCTGCCCGCTAAGGATAAGCATAGCTACACGCTGTTTTTATGAGAACGTGCAGATATTCAGTACAAATAGTTAAAAGAAAAACGACACATTTCTTATGGTACCATGCAGAATTACACTAACTCGTATGTAACTTTGTCTTAATGATCATTCTTAAAGGCTGATTGTCCTGTCCTGTTTCTCTTTTTCTCGTTTACTGTTTCGGTCCAGGCCCAGCTCATAGCACAGTCTATCGGTCAGGCGTTCAGTGTGGCCTACCAGGAGTTCCTACGAGCCAACGGCATCAACCCAGAGGACCTGAGCCAAAAAGAGTACAGTGACATCATCAACACACAGGAAATGTACAATGATGACCTCATCCACTTCTCCAACTCCGAGAACTGCAAGGAGGTCAGTGCATATTCCACTCTCGACTGTCTCGAAGGCTCTGATTTATTGGAGCCTAGTAATATTACAAATGTTCTTATTTCATTTGAGTGAGTCTATAAAAGGAAGAGCTATCAGAGTGACTGCACTGGCACTGGCATGAGAGATAGGTCAAGCTTTTATACAGTAGACTTGCATACACACAGTAAGCTCGATCACCATTACTTTAGTCTATATTATATTATAATATTATTGGAATTAGCACTAGCTTTTACACATCCAGAGAAAAAAATAAACCTCAACCGAGTTATTCAAATCCAAACTGTAATATAAGTTGAACCACTACGTCTTTTGGCTTCACCATGTCATCGACTGAGATCCACTATCCATTAGAAACATATACATTTACAGCATTTGGCAGACGCCCTTATCCAGAGTGACGTACATAAGTGCTTAAATCTCTAACATTGAATACATTAATGCTGGCTCACTAGGTTACATAAGATACCTTGAGTTTAAAACATTTGTTCAAAGTTACAATGAAAAAGTGTCAAAGGTTGTGGTTTTTTTTTTTTGTTTTTTGTTTGTTTTTTAAATGCAAAAGATAAGGAAAGAAGTGCTAGTTGAAGTGTTTCCTGAATAAGTAGGTCTTCAACCGCCGCTTGAAAATAGCCAGTGACTCAGCTGTCCGGACCTCTATGGGAAGTTCATTCCACCACCTTGGTGCCAGAACAGAGAAGAGTCTTGTAGTATACTTGCCTCTTTACCCTGAGAGATGGTGGAACCAGTCGAGCAGTGCTGGTAGATCGGAGGCTGCGGGGTGCAGAAACGACTTTTACAACCTCACTGTATACTTGTTTTCAAATGGAAACAGACATATTGAATCAGATTTGTTTCCACAATACACCACAAATCAATAAAACATCCAGATATTTGCTTGTGGCACAGAAGGTTTTAGACCGTGTTTATTTTAGACCATCTATCCTGTGGTGGTTGTGTTTCTGGGATTGACATTAGTGCAGCACTGCAGTGTTTCTGATGTGCAGTAAAACACCTAGGCTAATATCTTTCAGGCTGAGTATGCATCAGCCTCAGTCAGTCAGCTGCAAAGCTTGCCGATTAATGTGGCTGCCGCTCTTCTTCTTACTCATCAGTCTTTTCAGTCCAAGAGAATTGTCAATGAGCTTCTTTTGTCAGTTGTGACAAAAGACAGTCAGTTATGTTCCTTCATTGCCTCGCATTGTCTCTCGTCAGTGCAGTCAGTACTTTAGCACTTATCACCACTCATTACAAATCTTGTTCCGCTCTCATTGCCTTAGTTTCACTTTCTTAATCTCTGTTCATCGATTCTGCCTTTATCGAAACATTAAGTGCACATCTGAACGGAATCAGTACCATCATTACTTTTGTATTCATTCGCAAACTCAACAGAACAGTTTGATACTCTGAATGGAGCAAATGATCTGTAATCATTTTCTAAAAGACGACTTACAGTTAATCACTTGCTCATCGTCTGTGGAAGATTGTTATTATACAGATCAGTTATTATACAGATACAGAGCAAGATTTTTCTCTGATAAAATGATGATAAACTGCTGTTTTTATCTAACAATAACTGTGGAACTTTTGGTAATAGATCTGTTGATTAAGGAATCCAAATATTTAATTACATTTCTCTGTGCAGCAAACAGTGATTGCATTCTTGTACTTTATTGCACTGTCTTTACTCTGATTTGTGTTTGGTCAGCAGACTTGCTTTCAGAGGGAATTTTGTAAGTCGTTTTGTAAGTCGTTACCGAGTCGTTATTACTTCTGGATCTCTGAAAAGATCTTCAAAAATATGCTCTGGTCTGGAGGGTTGCTTTTTTGAACGTTTATTGTATTTCTGCATCCTCCAGTTGAGCAGATTTGCTTTAAGAATTTGCCCCATATAACTTTAATAAAATATGACTAAGGTAATGCTATGCCATATTTTACTGCAGATGTTTCTCAATTAAATAAACGTTGCCTCTCTCTCGCTCCCCACAGCTGCTGTTGGAAAAGCAAAAGGGTGAAATTTTGGGCGTAGTAATAGTGGAGTCTGGCTGGGGCTCCATTCTGCCCACAGTGATTCTGGCTAATATGATGAATGGAGGACCAGCCGCACGCTCAGGGAAGCTCAGCATCGGAGATCAGATCATGTCCATCAACAACACTAGTCTGGTGGGGCTGCCACTCGCCACCTGTCAAGGCATCATTAAGGTGAGCAGGGGTCAGTAGGTCATAAGGTCCTTCACTTATTTTACTTTGGCTATCATAACTTTACCCTCTACTTCCTCTGAAGTCTGTGCCCTTTACAGTGAGAACTCTTATGCAAACAAATAAATAGACCCAAGTTATAGGCTATTACCCAAGAAAGAGATAAAACATTATGTGCTTATAAAGAAGAGATTATTGCTGCGCAACCGCAAGGGTGAAGGCTATCATGTCTTTACCCCAAGACACATTGCCAGCCAACCGTATCATCAAGCTGCTTGGAGGAATGCATTATCTGCCCTCTTCCTCATGCATGAGCTAGTGTTGCTTTGATTGACAGGGGAGAGAGAGCATGTCATCCCTCCCACCCAGACATCATGGGCAGTTTTGCTTTCTTCATGTCGTAGTTACAGATGGTTGTTCCACCATGGGGATATGCACTCACCATCTCCAGGCAAACACTTTTCTGTTGTATCACTCGGGAACCCTAGAAGTAATTACTTTTTATTGCTTAGTTTTTGAACAGCTCTATAAATGGCTGCCAGGGGCAGTCTCCCATCAAAGTGGGCTGTGTAGGCTTTATCACTTCATAATCAACCACAGCCTTTATGGATTACTCATTTTGCTGTGCATGTACATATGCAGTGGCATAAATGTAGGTGATAAGCACAGGTAATGTTGATAAAAGAAAAAAGCACAGGTAATGTTGATAAAAGAAAAAAGCACAGGTAATGTTGATAAAAGATTTTACAATGCATGGTTAATGCCAGATTAAGTATAATGCATGGATAATACTGGTGTAATAATAACCAAAATCTGTGCTTGTGTTGGTGTATTTCTTAAACTGTGCTCTCTTTGGTCCCTCAGGGTCTAAAGAACCAGGTGCAGGTGAAACTAAACATCGTAAGCTGCCCTCCAGTGACCACAGTTCTCATCAAAAGACCTGACCTCAAATACCAGCTGGGCTTTAGCGTGCAGAATGGCATCGTACGTAGCAGAGCACTGACCTTTAACCCCTCCAAATAACCAGGAGTTATACTGTTAGCGTAGCAGCGGTGGTGATTCCAGCCACCTGTTTATATGCAGATTTTAAATGTGCTAATAAGAAAACATGCAGCCATGTGTTTGATTTCAGTGTCTCCATGAATATTTCCATATAAATGAACGTTCACTTAGCGGTAGGCAACTGAAATGACACTAAAGTGCACGGTGTCATTTAATGTTCACAAACAAAGCAAGTCTACTGTACAGTAACACAAATAATCATACAGAGGTTATGTTTGAGGCCCTGCTAAATGAGATCTAGCTACTGTATCATATTTATATTTTAGGATTATTATTGCTGTACTGATTTTGTTATAAGGTTGTGATTGTAGCAATGAAACTGATGCAACTGAATGTTCATGTATTAACACTACAGTGCTGAATTTATTGTGTGTGCACAGATATGTAGTCTGATGCGTGGTGGTATAGCTGAGCGAGGAGGGGTCCGGGTTGGCCATCGGATCATTGAAATAAATGGCCAAAGTGTGGTGGCCACAGCTCATGAGAAGATTGTCCAAGCGTTGTCCAACTCTGTGGGCGAGGTGAGGATAAATTCAGACTCACAAGTTTTAAATTGTAGCGTGCTTCAAATAATTTGCTACAAAAGAACCTCTACACAGTTTGATATAGAATAGCAAAACTATATGAATGATGCCGTTATGAATAAACGTCCACACTAGGTAACTTATACAGCACACTTTCTGTATATACAGCACAGCATATACCACAGTGTGGCTAAAGACCCGAATCTGATTAAGTCACAAGCTTATACACAAGGTTTCTTAAAAATGTGTTGTTTAACAAAAAAAAAAACAAGAAAAAAAAACAAGCTTTTTAATAGTTTCTAGCTAAATGCTTGATTATCATAGCTATAACACAAGTACTTAAAAGATCTACTGTATCGTCTCTTTGATGTTCCACAAATGAAAACTGTTAAAATATGACGTCATTAATAAATTAAACATTGCAATCAGTTGTAAATAAATGAAATTGCATGCATATTTATTTATAAGAGGACATTACAGTTAAGTACAGTTAACTACAGTGTGTTATAACTTTGCTCTTGTATCTGTTGATCTTTTCTGAATGATTATTGTTCTATTGGCTGTGGGGTTTCATGACTAACTTACTGGAACGTTGTTTTTCTCCTGTGAACAGATCCATATGAAGACAATGCCAGCGGCCATGTTTAGGCTCCTAACCGGCCAGGAGACTCCCATGTACATCTGAGTGAATGATAAAAGACATTTAATGGACACATCTAAGGATCTCTGTCTTTTGACAGCTCGTCTCTCTTCTTTTGATTCACAGATAATAACTTGTCTCTCTTGTTTTCTCCTAACTCCCATATAACACAGCCATTTTCCAATGATTCTGTGGATTTTGTTTGTGGCATTGTGTGTATACTCAGTGGGCGTTCAGTCAGATGCTGAAAGCCGGAGCTAATGCATCATTTTTTTTTTTCTTATATGCAAATAAAAAGGGGAGCTCGTGTATATTTATTTCAGCTTCCCTTACAGCTCTTTAATTTATTTTAATTATCGATAAAGTGTCTTGCTCCTGTGTGTGAACTATGTTGGAGAGTTTGTGCTGTAAATATTTATTCATCTCATCAGAGGATGGGAAAAGCAAAGCCAGGGTGAAAAGTCCACCCATGTAATACCCAAAAATAGTGAGAGTGGTGACTGTATCTGGATTGGGAAGAGAAAAAAAAACAAAACTCTAGCTATATAAAGAGTTTTAATATACGTTTGTGTTAACAATGTACCTTTTCTTTAAAATAATCATCATGTTACTGTAGAACAAGTTTCTCTTTCGCTCTAGCGGGTGCAGAGACATTTACAGTAGTCATGTATCATTTCATCAGTCTAATGTCATTCTCCGTCTAACACAGAAATAAAACCAATTGATAAATGACATGAAATTACAAGCTTATATAATTATTATTATTATGACCCCCTGTAAAAAGTTTTAGGACAAAGCAGAATGCAAGCAGAAATCACCAAAGTTTAGCCAAATGTAAACTTCTACTCTTGAATGTGGTCACTTAGCACTGAGTGCATATAAAGCATTAGCATATCTCACAGCTACATGACTCAGACCAGCCAGACTTATGGCTTTTTATTTAGTTTAAAAGATTTTTTGGTCTATATTTTTTGTACTTTATATTTATTTGGCAGGATTTACACAGGTAAGTCATGTCTGGACATTTAATTACTACAGTGGCTAAAGTTTCAGTCGTACAAACAGAATACACACACAAACACACACACACATACTGTACATATACAGTATATATATAACATTTATCTCTGTTTCTCTCCCATATTTAGCCCTTGCTAGAGGGGAAATGCACATCTATTGAGCAGGCAGAATTTAGGGTGAGTGCTGATTAAACCGAAATACATTCTATACAGATGTGAAACCCATATTCTAACGATTCTGTTTTAGATTCTACTGCAGAGCATTTCATAAGGTATACTTCCACACACATACCCTTTCATTAGCTTCTTACTTCAGTGATATCGGTATCCTTGTGCGATTGTATGGCAAGGAGTTTAATTATAAGGGGTTACAGTCGCTTGCCATACATGTATATTATGAAAAGCTGTAACACTTCAAACTTTCCTTACAGTGAATGTTCATTTGATCGATACATATTTGCATAAACATATCGAGGGCTATATTTGACCATGTGTACAGTATATACAGGCATTACTTCAGCTTGTCAGCAGGGGAAGCTGATTTCAGTGGTCATACTGTTGATTTTATGAACTTGGTAACTTTTACTTGAATTTACCGGGGAAGTTGAAAGGGATGTCTAAACAAACAGTTATGAATATCTCAATAAGTGAATAACTGACATCGCTAGACATATTAATAGCTACAGTTAACCTCAACACAATATATGGCACAATGAAATGGCTTTTCTACATCATGACACGAATATACCCCAGAATAAATCTTTAGGATGTTATAGTCCAGAGTTTGGAGGAATAACAGAACTGTTGTACATACAAAGCAACTCCAAACAGGAAGGAACATTTTTTATATTCTGATTCATCACCAAAAATAAGCCATCTTCATTTTGTGGGTATTAAATTGTTTTTGTTGTTGTTGTTTTTTTAAACATGGCCGTGCACAAACCTTTTGTAACCTACAACATGTAAAACAAAAATGATCCCACCATCATAATAATCCAATAAACCTAACAATAACCCATCTTTTTTTTTAAAGCATACCCACTGTATCATATCTAAAAGTTTATTTTTTGTGTGTTTTTTGTCCATTTTTGTGCGTGATTGACAAAAACTCTTTCGAGTTGTGAATGTAAATGTGTTGTTAATAGTGCATCCATTACCTTGCGCAGTATTAGAATGTCTGTACATAAACACAAACATGGTTTAGTAAATGTGCCCAGATTAGGATGGCACTGACTCTGTTAACTCTCCCTTTCCCTGCTTTGTGTCAGGCTTCTGCCTTGAGGAAATAAATTCACACTGTGATCAGAAGCCTTACTGCAGAGTAAGCTTTGGGGGGGATATGAGAAAAGGTGAAACAAGGAAAGTCACAAAGATTAATAGTTACCTGTTTGCATGCAGCATAAATGTCAAAAGGGAAAAAAAAGACAAAAAATAAACACGAAAAAAAAAACGATAACAATAAAACGTAACATAAGCCATTTGCTGGACTGTTTGTGCTTTTGATTTACAGATGTGGACGTTTGGATCCACAGCATTCCTACTTTTCATTCACTCTTTTCTCTTCTACTTTTCTAACGGTCATATATGTAAATGTCATTACATGGAATGCTTGCATCACTGTTTGTGGATTAAATTTTTGAATCTGTGTAGCTGATCCTGAACTCTGATACAGTTACAGTACAGGAATTTTAATCCAGCTTTGAGGAATGTTCACAATCACATGAATTTAGAGGAAGAGGTCTAATCTGTAGCTCATCTGATGCCTTATATATGATTTCCAGGATGTTTATTTGCAGTGAGAAAAGAGCAGGAAAAAAAAATAGTACGGTTCCTTTAATAGATATCATTTGATTGCAGTGACCAAGCCATGGATTAATATACCGTAACAAACCAAGTTAACCAACTTAAGTGATTTTTTTTGTTAATAATAAATCACATAACACCAAATAATCAAAACCAGACCATAAATGAGTAAAATAAAGCCCACAATGACCAACATGAATGAATGAATGAACAGAAATGTTATTGTACAGCTGAAAAATCCCAATATTTAACAAGAGTTAAGGATGTTTAGGAACATTTTAGTCTTCTACACTTTAGTGTTGGTAATAAAATGAAACGTAATTATGGATTAGTCAGTGCAGATATAATTTGTTAACATTTGAACGAACATCAATTAAAAGACTTGTTTACTTTCTTACTGTCATTATATGAATTATTTAACCGTGTAATAACAATGTATTAATTAGAAAAATGGTATTTATTTTTTATATCGAATATCAGTATAATCTGTGAATAACGTTAGTTAGGAGAAGCTTGTAAAGTATTATTAAAAAGGTTTAGACAAAACCGTAGATTTTTGAATATCACAAAACTCAGGGAAAGTCTAAGACACTTTTTATCATATTGTGCCACTGTTGCAGGAAGACCTTTTGGTAAGGGCTTGTCTCATTCTAAGGCCTTTATAATGTAAAGTCGCACCAATTCTTCTTTAAAAAAACCCCACTTATTTGAACTCCTCCACCTGTTAAGCTGATCTCGAGTACTATGGAGTGTTGAAATTGCAGTCTGTGGTAATCACACACTACAGACACAGTAAATAGCGATTGGCTTAGGAAAATGCTGACTTTTCTTTAATAGAAGTGTATTTTATTTCCTTATCTGGAAACATTCATGAAATAAATACATTTCAATTTCAGTTTTTAAACTACACATTCGCTGCGGTCTCTCTGACATGATAACTTGGCTTATTACATGCCTGTCTTCCTGCAGGCTCCAGAGGCCTCTTAAGATAAGTGGAGCCCATTCTCATAACAATTTGAGTTGAACCCGACCCACATCTGTAGTCATGGCAACCTATTCTTATCTCACCAAAATGAAACCCATTTTCCAATAAGACAGATCATGGTTTTTTGTGTTTTTTTTTTTTCTTTTTAGCCAGGGAATTGTAAATTAAAATTCACAGAACCACATACTACAGATTATATATAATATATATAGATTTAAAATATATATTAAAAACATAAATACAATATTTAAACAAAATATTTCTATATGTATGTGTGTACAGTCAAGACCAAAAGTTTGGACACACCTTCTCATTCAGAGTTTTCTTTATTTTCATGACTATGAAAATTGTAGATTCACACTGAAGGCATCAAAACTATGAATGAACACATGTGGAATTATATACGTACATAACAAAAAAGTGTGAAACAACTGAAAATATGTCACATTCTAGGTTCTTCAAAGTAGCCACCTTTTGCTTTGATTACTGCTTTGCACACTCTTGGCATTCTCTTGATGAGCTTCAACAGGTAGTCACCTGAAATGGTCTTCCAACAGTCTTGAAGGAGTTCCCAGAGATGCTTAGCACTTGTTGGCCCTTTTGCCTTCACTCTGCGCTCCAGCTCACCCCAAACCATCTCGATTGGGTTCAGGTCCGGTGACTGTGGAGGCCAGGTCATCTGGCGCAGCACCCCATCACTCTACTTCATGGTCAAATAGCCCTTACACAGCCTGGAGGTGTGTTTGGGGTCACTGTCCTGTTGAAAAGGTGGTGTGTCTAAACTTTTGGAAGGCGTGTCCAAACTTTTGGTCTGTAGTACTGTGTGTGTGTGTGTGTGTGTGTGTGTGTGTGTGTGTGTGTGTGTGTGTGTGTGTGTGTGTGTGTGTATAGTTTTAATAAAACATTATGTAAATAGATACAGTAAGATGTTTATTTATTAGCACTAAAGCCATATATATTTCCTAGACTTCCACCAGCAGAATACATTACTGTAGGTCCAAGTTGACTTTATTTATGTTATGTAGGTCTGGCTTAAGCTGCATTAAAGAGGATAACTATTTTTTAAAAATCGTTCGTCATAGTAGGGGGTTACGATTTCCAAATAAATATATAATGGTCCCCTGGCAAACATCGATGGCTCTCCGAAATCTACTGCCATAATTGTGATGAGGTTGAGTTATGAATCCTGTCTGTGATTATTAATTACTCCAGTATGTAGAGTTCTGTTACCCCCTGGTGGTTATAATCACATCATACAACATCTAGCAAAATACCCTTCATTTAAGAGTCTATTTTCATTCATTCTCTTGTAAAGGAACAGGACAAACATTAGAACAGGGCAAACTCATTTCTCACCATGTATGAACTTATCTGCTGTAGGTTTAACTTATAGAAATGCAGCCCAAAGTTACTGTAACACATGATTATAAAAACTCTCATTTAATTTGACCACGATATCCATTACAGTATGTTCATAAAATTATGATGAAATACATGGTTGGCTAGGCTGTAATAATTCTAAAATTGAAGTCAGACCAGATTGAACTGTTTTATTAAAGGGGAGAGATTTCGTTTTCTTTCATTTCTTATGGTTTCTGGTCATTTTTGTCACATTTCAGCATAACTTTGATCCCGATGCCTTGTCTAGTCGTCTCAAACGCCTGCACAGCTTGCTCCAGTGGAAAGCGGTGTGTGATCAGTGGCTTTACATTCACACGCTTAGATGCCAGCATAGAAATAGCCATAGGCCACCTTGACAGAGAACACAAAACAAACTTAAAGGTGGATTATATAAGATTTCTTGTTTGTGTGTGTGTGTGTGTGTGTGTGTGTGTGTGTGTGTGTGTGTGTGTGTGTGTGTGTGTGTGTGTGTGTGTGTTGAATACAGACTTCCTCTATTTCTAAAAGTGTACAGAAAGTACAACTAGAATGAGCATGCTAACTAGAGCTATCGTTAAAACTCTGACATTTTAAGTGCTTTAAGGCCAAGCGATCTGTACATACAGCTTCGTAATAGTGATTCATGATGATATATGATAAGTGGCGAATCTCAATATACAGACAAATATCCTGGGCAGGAAGGCAGGTTCCCCAACTGGGCTTTTTCAGATACACTTGTTCTGACATGATGGCTAACACCATTTATATATATATATGTATATATATGCCAACACCATTTATATATATATTATACAAAATTTCTACATCATTAAAAGAACTGTTTTGAGTAATGCACACAACACTTTGTACTGAATGATCCATTTACAGATTTCTACAAATGTGTTTGATCAGTCAAGACATTTAAGGATTCATTTTCTTATTTTTCTTCATCACTTTAAATGCAGCTACAAGGCAGACACACATAAAACCTTATAACCACAAGTTTAGCCTTATGCGTGTCTAAATCATACACCTGTCTCAAACCCAGTCAAGTTCTTCAGTATGTCAGACACACTTGTGCTTTCTGGCACAGTGTATAAAATATGGACACGCCTATTATTATTGTTATCATTATTATAACATTATGTCTAGTTCTGATTACAGGTCCCTCTGTTAATCATTCACATAAACCAAATTTAACTGCTGTTTAAAAGCACAATTGTAAAAATATGTGAACGATAATATTCAATCATCAGCCACTTTATTAGGAACATCTGTGCACCTGCTCATTCATGAATCTATCCATCAATGCTATGCGTTAAACGCATGCAGATCTTTATAACTGTGCTGAGCAGAACATTATCTCAGAACTCACCATGACCTACAGCAGTTATGTAATGAAATGATTTGAACACGGACCAGAATCTAAAAGAGATGTTTCCTAACATGCCACAAAGAACTGAAACGGTTCTGAGAAGATGTGCTTCCCAGAATCAGATTGGTTTTATAAAATAGTGGACAGTAAGTCTGATTTCTCTACTTTACTATATTCTTTTTTTGCTATTTTATTAAACTGTTCACTGCACATGGACTCATTAAGACAAATGAGACCTTTGAAGGCGAGCATGTGATGATTACGGCGTGTAGCATGCTAAACTGATCGCTTCTTTCAGGTCCAACGCTAACTAACATACTAATGCTAACTGAAAATCTATACTTCACTGTTCATCGCTCTTCAGTTAAAGGGAATACTGTATTCATTTCATTGTGTTATTTCAATTGTCATTTAGTGATGTGTTTATTCATTCATTCATTCATTCATTTTCTACCGCTTATCCGAACTTCTCGGGTCACGGTGAGCCTGTTTCCCGGAGGAAACCACAGAGGCACGAGGGGAACATGCAAACTCTGCACACACAAGGCAGAGGTGGGAATCGAACCCCCAACCCTGCAGGTGTGATGCAAACGTGCTAACCACTAAGCCACCGTGCCCCGTGATAAGTGTTTAGCGTGAATGAAATTTATTTATTGCAATAGTTTCGGTTTATTTGATCACTGAGAGCAATCTGTTGTTACACAGCTGTTGTGTACAGTTTAACTCACGTATTGCAGTATCGGAACACGCCTCGGATGTCCACTTCTCTGACAGCAGCGTTAACGAGAGGCACTGTGGTCATTTCAGCACCGAGTCCAACCAGAACAACTACACCTCCAGAGCGTGTGGCCTGTAAACACAAACAATACACACTTCATCAGTGTGCATCCAGCATCGAAAAAAGTACTGATGTACTAAAAAAATTACATGAATACGTACATATAGACTAATATCATTAGTATCTTAATTAATATTTGAGCATGAATCTAACCAAGCTAAACTAAAGAATGCTAATATTGCTATTAATAATATTACATCTATTATTATAGGTGATATATAATAATTAGTAATTATAGGCAAAGATAAATAATAATATTAGTAAGAAGAAGCCATTGTTATCGTTGTTGTTATTATTACGACTATGTAACTTGGAATAATGATAGTTTTGATGTATGGTACTCACATAGATTGCAGTTTGGATGCTACTCTCGACACCAGAACACTCGATGGTGATGTGAGGCATGCCCCCCAGCATACCACTCACACGTTTGGCCATTTCCTGTGGTGTATCCTCTCTCTTAACAGGAAAAACGAAGTCAGCACCTAACTCTTTCGCCTTGGCCAGCCTATCACCAGATAGGTCTGATGGTACAAAAAGACATCTAATGAATGGATGTCGTGAATTTACCACAAGGTTTGCACATTTTTGTTTGAGTTTTATCCAAATTCTCAGCTACTGAAATTTGCAGATTTGCAGATGATACTATGCTCATCGATCTCATCCAAGATGACAATGAGTCTGCATACCGGCAGGAGGTGAAGCGGCTGGTGCCATGGTGCAGTCAGAACAATCTGGAGCTAAACACCCTCAAAACTATAGAGATGATAGTGGACTTTAGGAAAGACCCCTCAACACTACTCCCCCTCAACACTACTCCCACTCAACACTACTCCCCCTCACAATATGCAACAGCTCGGTGACATCTGTGGAGTCCTTCAAGTTTCTGGGCACTATTTCCCATGACCTGAAATGGGAATTAAACTCCATCATCAAAAAGGCCCAGCAGAGGATGTACAGTACTTTCTACATCAATTAAAGAAGTATGGTCTGCCACAGGAGCTGTTAATGCTGTTCTACACTGCACTGCAGTCATTGCATCTCTCCTATGCACATTCATCATCATCTGGTTTGGAGCAGCAAAAAAACAGGACAGGAACAGACTGCAAACAGCAGAAAAAATAATTGGGACCTCCCTGCCCACTCCCCAGGACTTGTACCATACAAGATTAAAAAAAATCACTACTGACCCTTCACACCCTGGACATATCCTCTTTCAACTCCTCCCTTCTGGCAGGTGATACAGAGCTTTGTTTACCAAAACTGCCAGGCACAGGAACAGTTTAACACCCCGATTAACAACCATAATTATATTCCCTGCTTCATATCTATAAGTACTGCATTATCAGAACTGTCAGTCATCACATCATCCGTATATGTTACACACACTACTGCTGCTGCATATTGCACAAAAGCATTTCTGCACTACCATGCACTTCCCACACTTTATGTACATAACTGATCAGTCATATATTTTGTATTCATATTTAATACTCATTCTGCCAATATTGTATCACATCTGCATTGTCTTGTATAGTCTGTATTATCTTGTCTTGCATAGTATTATTTATGTCTGTACTTTGAGAGTCATAAACAGCTGGAACCAAATTCCTTGTGTGTGTCAACACACTTGGCCAATAAACCTGATTCTGATTCGGTTACAGAGAAACCAGATGTCAGTCCTTCATCAGCTGTGCAAGTCGTCAGTGGGGATTTTCTGAGTACACTGCAGCGCTACATCTTTACTGACCAGTTTATTTACAATCTTATCATTTGTGCACTACCCAAATCTGACTGTCATAATTACAGTTTATCATTTAATTGCCACAGTTAATGACCACAGTACCTTACCACTTATAAGCACTTGAGAGGCTCCCATGGATTTAGCTACCAACAGGGTG
>NC_062518.1:10788343-10833343 GCF_022655615.1 Tachysurus fulvidraco
GTGATTTGATTTGTACAGTCCAGTGCATCATACGCCACATGTGGATTATACTTTATATATTTAATAATTCAGAAACAAAAGAGAAAATGAAATCAAGTCAGTAATTAAGCATAAAAGTGATTTGATCAAGTATTATAATGCTTATAATAAACTCATAAGAGCACTGACATAATGTTTCAATATCATAGTTTCATACCATTCGCCTCTAACAGCTAGTTAGATGATTAATAGTTTATACTGTCACTAAATTCTGTCTAAAGTGAATTTGTATTATTCTGTTCTAAAGTACTATCATCCTCTAGTCAAATACCCGAATCTCTTCAATCTGGCAACGTTTCATACAGTCTAGGGACAAAGGGCAAATAATACAGTTAATGCATTTGCAATGTCAACTTTCACAGTCAGTAAAAATAGTGAATTAGTGGTTTGATTGTACCATCAGCTCCAGGCTCTGGTATGGGACGTTGTTCCTGCAAAATAAAAACATTAACATTAAATATGCACATCACAAATGGAGTCTTTAAAAACATAGAAAAGTTAGTTATTTAGGAAACGACTTTGTCGTACCAGCCTTAAATCGCCTTTACTGTGCAAGACCAGTGAAAGGTTGTCTTCCTCCATTTTCTCCTTCCTCTTCTTCACTTTAGTGTTCTATGGAAAGCTGCTTTAAAAACATAAACGATTGCACGTGACACCCGTGCTCGTATTTTTCACACCCGTAAACGTTAAACCCCGCCCCTATACTGGGATTGGCTGCAAGACCTGCCCTTGCGCCATGATAGGCTACTGTCTCAGGTCTGTCTAAGTAGTCTTACGTCACACTACTAGAAAAGAAACCTTTAATTTTTTTCCCCATACCATTTAGAAAATAAAATAAAAATGTCAGGATTTCTTATGTGTTACGATAGAGATATTTAACTGGTTCTAGCTGGACACGCGTTGTATTTCCGTATTTAAGCACCCTGTTATGCAGCTAGCCAATCATGGCACTGGAGGCAGAAACTTGTAACCAATGAGAATACAGATTTACCCGAATAAGGTGGGGAAAGTAATGGTCATATGACTTGAACCACATGTTTTCCGGCATTCTAAACAGCCTTATTTAAAATCCTCATACAGTATCATATAAATCTCATGTCTCCGAGTACATGGCATGTTTTACACAATTAAAATAACAGGCATATACATTATCCTGTATTCTCTATTGCACTTTCTTGTAATTTATTGCCTGTATTATAATACATATTGCCATATAAGTTCAACAAAGTTAAAAACAAACAAACGGACAAATAGATATATAGACTGGCAAACAAGCAAATAAAAAATAACTAAATAAATAAACATGCAAATAAATAAATAAGCAAACACATAAGTAAATAGATAAAATAATAAACAGGTAAATAAATAAACAAGAAAACAGACAAATAAATAAATAAATAAATAAATAAGCAAACGGATAAATAAATAATTAAGTAAGCAAGCAAGCAGATAGATAGATAGATAGATAGATAGATAGATAGATAGATAGATAGATAGATAGATAGATAGATAGATAAACGGTGTCATGGTGATGCCACCGTCTCTTCTCGAATAGTTTGTGTCATTTCTGGCTGTTCATAAATCACCTTAAAATATTATCACATAAGGCTTTGTTTATATCATGAATTGAACAGAACATGAATATAAATTTAATAATGATAATGAATTCCAGTAATTTGTGCATAAACCAAAGTACAATGCATGTACTTTAACTTAGAAATAAATGTGTGTTTTTTTAATATTTAATATTTATTTATTTATTTATTTATTTATTTAGTATTTAGTCTGGCATACCAGTACCCAATCATGTTGGGGAAGGGAGATGCTACTAGCCAATGAATTCACAGTAGGCGGAACCTAGTTGTCTATTTTGTGGAATAATGTGTTGGAAAAAATAGAGGTCATATTTCTGTCAAATTTTCCGATTTTCTAAGCAGCCATGTGATATCCAATATCTCCGGGCACGATCATGGCATAAAAAATCCCTGCCTGCTCTCTTCACACAGACATAACTGCATTATATCAAACTGGAAATTCCCCAGACTGTAACCATGGTGACGCCTTGCGCGTACCGTCGATATTTACATCCTGTTGTAGGTCCACTATCACCTACTGGTTATTCATTTTAATGAAGCCAAATGAATATAGATGATATACTCGATGCATGTCAAACCAAGAAGTGGGAGTCGTTAAATATCAGTCACCGTGGTTTAGTTTTACTGCCAGCTCGCATGTCAAAGCTGGTGACTTTAAAGAAGTTGTTCCTGAACAACAACCGTCTTATTTTACCCCCTGAAGAGGTAAGAAGGCACGTGAAGGTGCTGATTTATACACCTGTCACTTAAATTATATATAAATATATAGCGTTATATATAAATATACTCAATCTATTAATGTTAGTATTTATTATAGTATATTTAATATATCCAAAACACCTTTAAGCTTAAATATATAGAAAGAATAGTAATTATGACTGTTAATGATTAAAATATTGTAAACATTATGCATTAAATCCATACGTGTTGCTAGAAGTAACTGATCTAGTTTCGTACAATTCATGAAGTTACAGATAATTTTCTTTATTAGATATTTTTTGTAAATCATTATTTAAATAATTGTTTTTAGAATCTGACTTTTTGCTCATCACTACCAGTGTTATCACTGTGCCCATCAATAAAAGCGGGCCAAAATGTAAAATTTTATTTTGTCTTCCTGTATTACCCTAAATCATTGCAGATTATTCACCTTGTTCAGCTTGAAGAACTCATCCTGGATCAAAACCAGCTGACTGTACTTCCTAATAACATCAGCGCACTGAAACACCTGACATACCTGGGAGTAAACCACAACCCACTCTCTGTCCTCCCTGAGGCTTTGGGAGAACTCGGAGAACTCAAAGAGCTTTGGGCAATAAACTGCGGACTCATTTCCATCCCAGCATCTATTGGCAAACTCATCAAATTGCAAAAACTTGGTCTGAGTAACAATTCCATCACAACTTTGCCACCTCAGTTTGGTAACCTCATAAATCTGAAGTGGTTGAACTTGGCTGATAATAAAATTGAAGATGTACCAGAAAATTTGAGAAACTTACAGTCGCTAGTCTTCGTCAACTTGAATAAAAACAACTTCAAAATGGTTCCAGTGGCACTCACAGGTTAGTTACCTGTCTGTTTTAAATGCAGGACCAGTTTTCCTCTGATAAATATCAAGAAAAATGTGTTACATAAAGCGATATATACAAAAAAAGTCTCTTTATGTGATTTATAAAATAATAAAAAATCTGTTGTCTAACAGGTAGGTGGTACTAATATTAACATGAACCAGTGGCTTGAGAGTATTTCATCTTGTACATATTTGTAGATAAATCAGCAGGACCATGCTTGAAGGTAGCTGTGTTTATTTGGTATTTTAAATCTATTTTCCAGAAATGCAAAGTCTTCAGGTTCTTCTGATTAACTTCAACAGTATTACCTCACTAGGGGATGATTTAGTCCTTGGTTTCAGCAGACTTATAAAACTTGACCTCAGACAGAATCCATTAATGCACAGACCACATCACTGGAAGGTAAAATATAAAATGGTATATTACGTGCATTCAGAAATTTTTCTAAATTCTTTGTTTATCGTATGACTTTGGGATTGTAATTGCTTTCCTGCCCCTTGTAACTATTATTTTATACCCCCCCCCCCCCTCTGTTTTATTACAGGGTCTGGATTTTATATTGCTCGGCAGCACAGAAACTGCAATGGATGATATATGATCAACACACAATAAATTTGAATTGTCCAGTGTTTGGTTTTCACATGAGTATTTATGACAGAAGGAACTACAGTGAAAGATATACTGTATAATTAACACACAATGGAATACAAACAAGTCATTTTATTGTGGTCAAATAAATCTATCTTCAATTGGTCAGGCAGGATTCTTCATTCTTTTCTGATGAAGGTATTCATCTTAAAAATATACTTACTGAAAACAGGTTAAAATATAACACCTAAGAAAAATAGGTAATTTAATTAATTTAAAAATGTAATTGAGGTTTCTAAATTGAAGCATTACATTATTAGATATATATATACTGTGAGAGTGTCAGTATACAGTAGATGGTGCTGTACTGTGAGACACCATTAGA
Organism: Tachysurus fulvidraco; assembly: GCF_022655615.1. Classification (NCBI taxonomy): domain Eukaryota; kingdom Metazoa; phylum Chordata; class Actinopteri; order Siluriformes; family Bagridae; genus Tachysurus; species Tachysurus fulvidraco. Next base: position 10,792,522 of record NC_062518.1, read on the forward strand.
ACATTAAAAGTTATGAGCAGATTGCAGTGCCTTCATTTTAAAGCTGATGACAATATGCATATATTTCCGCATCAATGATTACCTTTATTGCATTTTCAAAAGTATAATATTTGTGTATTGTACTCCTTCATATGTTTAATGATAAAAAAAGTGTTTAAAATATGACCAGATGCACAACTGTACCGATTTTTTATTAGGCAGCAAACGATTTACATTGAAAATACCTTCACTGTGAAGATGCTGTGTACAAATTAAAGTTAAGAATAACGACACAAATAACAAGACACTATATCCTATATCCTTTTTCATTGAAAGCTGTTTAAAAGAAAATGTCTAGCGGTGTTTTTAATCCTATGTGAATCACACATATTTCTTTGTAATTCTTTTATAAAAGGTATAACTAACAATTCATGTCAGTGCTTATCAGAACAACAAATACATACTGTGATATACAGTCCAGAAATCACCACCTGTACCACTTTTTTACATAAATAAAAGTGTTTTACAGCACAAGCTGAGGATGTAGTGATCGTGTTTATTGTCAGTTTAAGGGACGAACTGTCAGCTGCAGTAAAAATGAGAAACAGAACTATAAACTCACTGAGGTTCAAACCCCACAGTGTGATTTACATCCTGAGAAACTTACCCGTTGGTATATTTCACGAGTGACACCAGTTTGAACAGGGATTTTGTTTGACTGTATATTATTTACTACATATCTATCTATCTGATATTCTAATGTGGACTGTAAACCGATCCTCTGCGCAGTACAGTGGAATATCTTTTAGGACAAACAAACAAAACCTTCTCATTTTGAAGATAACACAAAACATCTCTGGTAGTCACACTCATCCAGAGTGACTTACATTTTTATATCAACTTATACAACCAAGCAATTGATGGTTAGGGGCCTTGCTCAGGGGCCCAGCAGTGGCAGCTTGGTAGACTTGTGATTCGAACCCATGACCTTCTGATCAGTAATCTAACGCCTTAACTATTGAGCTTCCACAATTATGATACCTAGTTAGAGTCACATTATCTATTTGTCATAAGGAACAACACAAAACTCTGGTCAACCTTCAGTCGTGCCTCGTAATTAATATAATTAGCGTTGTTATTTACATTGGAGCTTCTAGCCAGTAAGAAGCGGTTAGATGTCAGATGTCTCATAGACGTTTATTTATACGTCGGAAAAGCCGCTTTCTCAAATCAGAACCATTAAATTTGACGCTACTTTTGCATAAGTATTACAAAAAAATTCCAGAAAGACAATTAAAAGGAAAAAAACAACAACAAATAACGAGGACTAATATTGGTGGTAATTTGACACGCTTTCACACCCCGTCTCTTTGTTTATAAAGTTGGGGTTTTAGGGGCGTGGCTAGAAGAGACTGAACTTTTTGGGTTGCCAAATCGCACACACAGACGTTTTGATTTTGATGTTACAGTTTGACTTGACCATATCGAAAATGTTTTTTAAATTGATCCAATCTGGCAACCCTATCCCTAACACTATGGTCTGCCTCTATGTCATAGAATGAAGCCGCTCTATCAGACTGCCTTTACACACAACTACTAAACAAGCAGCTGGTCATTTCTCTTTGCTGTCTTGTTTCTTCCCTCACTTTTTTCACCTCTGAAGGGAAACTCACAATGACTGGCCATAAGTGGGGTTATGGTGAAGTGGATGGTAAGCAGACTTTTACCAGGATTTTGGCTAAAAACTCAATATTTGGGTTTAGAGTCACATAATCATAGAGTTTTACCTCTATTGAGACTGTAACTTGACTTGGAGTGTTTTTGCATGGACACAATGTATTTGTAGCTTGTATTTACTTGAGCTGATGTTGATCTGTTCTGGTCTGGTGAAGACTTTTTAATGTAAAAGTAAAAATATTAAAGAGAGATTAAGCAAAGTGTCTGCAGAAAGATAGATGCACTATTTCTATTCTAACATAGAGCAGAAAAGGGAAAAATCAAGCAAAAATCTACAATGAATGATTGCAAAATAACACTTCTGTTTTTTTATGCTCAGACCTTCCACTAGGGCACTTGACATGGCCAAGCACATTCATTCAGCATTGCATATTGCTTTTGAAAATTTTGGCAGGTCCATCTGCATGGCACAAATCGTACCCCATTGCTCAAGGTGCCCGTCAATCTCCAATTAACATCGTACCCGAAGAGGCGGTTTATGACAGCCGCATGCCAGGCATCTCACTCAGCTATGAGAACTGCACATCTCTTACCATATCCAACAATGGCCACTCTGTGGTGGTGGAGTTTGAGGATATGGATGATCGATCAGGTTGGTGTCAATCATCTGCTTTTTGTCTGGAAATTTTGTTCCATAAATTGTTGCTTTTTGTTCTGACTTGCATCCAGTTTTCTGTAGCATTTTATTATTTTTGTAATGGAAAGGTAATGTTTGGACAGAGAGGGAATGATTAACATGTTTTACTTGTGGTTGTGGGTTCATTTCTTTTTTCCATGTAGGCAGAGTTTGCAACTCCCATGATTTAGGGTTTCCTCTGGTTTCAGTTCCTCCCTCAGTACAAAGGTCAGCGAAAAGTGAGTGTGTGTGTGTGTGTGTGTGTGTGTGAGTGTGTGAGTGTGTGTGTGAGAGTGTGTGTGTGAGAGTGTGTGTGAGAGAGTGTGTGTGAGAGAGTGTGTGTGTGAGTGTGTGTGTGTGTGTGTGTGTGTGTGTGTGTGTGTGTGCATGCCCCTAGGAAAGGTACAGAAAGGATGTTTGTATCAGATGAGAAAAAGAGCTCTTACCGCAGTATCATCTTTAAAATTTGGGATGGGATGTGGTAGCCTAGTGGTTAAGGTGTTGGATTACCAGTAGGAAGGTTGTGAGTTCAATTCATGCAACCACTTCTGGGCCCCTGAGAAAGGCCCTTAACCCCCAATTGCTCAGTTGTATAAAAAATAAAAAGTAAGTTGCTCTGTATAAGGGTGGCTGCTAAGTGCTGAATGAAATGTAAATGGGAAATAAAAAAATGGTTTCTATATATGCACAAGAATTGGAGATTTTTATGTAGTTTTTGGAAATTATGGATATCACCAAATGCTGTTTCCTCCCTTGAGATGTTCTGCTGTGCCTTTACTGAAGCTGCCTTAAGTTGCTGTATGTTTGTAATGAATTAAAGCTGAAGATCAATGCTTTGGTCACATCGTGATTGTTTCATCCTCAAATCTATTGTAGTGGTTTACAAAGGGAAAAATACAGAACTCGTGCCACTGTCCAAACACTTATGGGTCTGACTGTACATTTAAAGTGTCTGATTCAGAAACACTATTATGCCATTACCTCAGCATGATTTTGGCTGACACATGTAATTTCTCCTCTGACCATGTCTGACCACTCATCTATGTAATTATTGCACGCAGTTTTTAGGACGTGTCAGTATTTTAGGCCAAGCCATAATTGTGCCTATAAAACAAATATCACTAAGGAAATTACACAGAATGGGGTGTTTCTCTATGTACAGTATGTAATATCATCTTTCATTGTATGATGTCACTTAGAATGCTGAAGAAAACTTGAACTGAAAATAGTTACTCAAACATTAAGGTCTATGTTTTGCATGTTAATCTGGCAAGAACATTTGGCAAGAACATGCATGCTAGAAATGTAAATTAATACAAATTCTCATCTAAGAAAAACAGCTACACACGCAACATTAACAGGTGGGTCTTCACAGGAGGTGATAAGGACCCGCGGGTTTTCTGTATAATGTATTGCGGTTTATTTGTCCCTTTACAGAAAAGTAAATTGTCATATTGCATTACTTGGCATGCCAAACTTTGGCATGCCATTGACAAACTTGAAAAACTTGTTTTTTGTTTTTTTTAGCTAAAAAACCTTTACACAAATTTTTCTTTCAGTCAGATGTAGATAATCTTAATGCTTGGTGTTCAACCTGCGCTTCTTTAGCTTTGCACTGGAGCTTTTATGCTAATTTGTAGATAGAAAAACTCACCCAAAATATTATCTATAAATAAAAGTCTAAATGCACTCCAAATGAACATCGAATGAAATTGTTAGTTTGCGTAATCTCATTTGAAAACGAACGTTTTTTTGGGTGAAACATACAAATGTAGACTTTATTTAAATATTATCATTTCAGAATTTCACAAAACTGCCGACTACATTTGGAGTAATGTTGGAAATTGTGTAAACGTGACTTGTTACAGAACAACTCATTCAAGATGTACAGTACAGTGTTTTTAGTAGGCCATGGAATCTGATCAGCAGCATAATTACTCTTCTCTCATGACAGTGATCCAAGGAGGCCCACTTGAAAACGCATACCGACTCAAACAATTCCACTTCCATTGGGGAGGAAAAGGCTGTGATGGCTCTGAACACACTGTCAGTGGGAAGACCTACGTGTCTGAGGTGTGAAGACAAAAATGGGATTTAAAAAAAAAGGAATAAAATCATAGAATCGATCTGTCTCATTTATATCTTACTGTGGTCTTTTCCTTACTGCAGCTACATCTAGTGCATTGGAACGCTGTGCGCTATCGCACGTTTGGTGAAGCCGCTGTAGCTCCTGATGGCTTGGCTGTGCTGGGCATCTTTCTGGAGGTTAGAGCTTTTCAGCTGCTGGTTATGTTTTAAGCTATTTAAGGCATGCTTTTAAGAAAAAAAGGTAATTGGAAAATTTGTTATTTTCTTGGCAGTAGTCTTTCTTGGTCTTCAAAACAATGTTTACATTTTTCTTCTTTCACACTCTAACTGAATAAAAGGTTGCCATGTTCCAAAGAAGAGTTCATCATTCTTACTTTCTTGGTCTTCAAAACAATGTTTACATTTAAAAATAAGAATCTAACATAACTATTAAGCAAATAAATCCGGTATAAAGTATTCAAGATGGTCTTATGATGTTCCTAGGTTTTTATGCAACTAAACCCTTTGCATTTTGGGGTTGTTTATTTACAGAGAGGAGATGAACACGTGGATCTAAACATTATAACTGATGCCTTGTATATGGTCAAATTCAAGGTATGTCTTTTTTTTAATTTATAAATATACAGTATTGTGGAAAAGTCTTGAGCACATACAGAGAAATGCAAAGATGCCTTTAAATTAACACATAAAATATACTATAATGTAACAGTGCAGCAGTAAGTCATCAACTAAATCAACTTAACAAAGCCGATGTTTGCTATGATGCCCATTTGCTTTTTCAGTTTGTGCAGTTTTCTAAGGAAATTGACTGGTAGGTTTTACTGAACATAGGGGAAGATTTGACACACTTCTTCTGGAGACTCTTGACGTCATCAAAATGTTGAGATAGAGATGATGTTTGCTTATTATTCCATGGCTGTATAAATTCAAGTCTTGACCTGTGTTATTCTTTCATTTTAAGGGAACCATCGCAAATTTCAAAGGCTTCAACCCAAAGTGCCTCCTACCTCCTAGTCTAAGGTTTTGGACCTACCCCGGCTCTCTGACCACTCCTCCTCTCTATGAAAGTGTCATATGGATTGTTCTCGCTGAATCCATTAGAGTGTCTGATAAGCAGGTGGGTTTACGGGTTACGTAGCTTTACACACCTGCGGCTTTGTGTGTTCATGCATTTACATGCTGCAACTTCCTCTCGGTGGAAGATTTTACTCTGGTCCCTGACCATCATATGCATATACAAAACCTAACTTTCCCCGAGTCAAGATGGGTTTGATTTCTAATTTTGCTACTAGATTTCACTGCTGCTACAGCTGTCCAGATGTCTTATTAATTATAATAGTAATAATCTTAAGCAGTTAGTTACCAGTATGCACTTGCCTCAAATCTGCAGTGAGATTTGAGGAGCTCAAACAGACCTGATATTTAAACTGCATTAAAATGCAGCACAGACATTGCAGTTCATCACATAATTTAGTGTCACTACATGTAAGTATTAGATTCATGTTGGAATGGCCCAACATTTCATTTGTATGATAATATATTTCAAAATCAATTGTAATGTTTTTACCAATTTTATTACTGAGCTAGATATTTAGTTATTTATGTATTATATTGTAATAGTTATAGTTAATAGGTATCTTTGAAGTTTTAGTGTTTTTATTTTTGCATGAACTTAAATTTTAATCCTATTTTTATTAATTCAGCATATCAATGTGTATTTTATTCTCTATATGTTCAGGTACATACTGTTTATACTTCATGATGTTTTTTGTTCTTGTGTGTTTGGGCTTGACACACAGCAGTTATTGATCAAGTTATTGGTACAGCATGGCAAAGGCAGACTGGGTGACTCTTAACTATTTTTTTTTATTATATTAATTTTAATAAATACATAAATAAATAAAAAAATAAATAAATATAGATAGATGCATTATAATATTGTCTTACAAAAATTGCTTAATATAGCCTTTGTGATGGTCTGCTCAATGTCCAGAATGTATTTCTGTCTTACACATGGGACAAGTTCCAGATCCAACCCTGCAACTCTGATCTGACCGAAACTGTTACTGAAGCCAAACAGATGAATGAATGACTGTCTAATGCGTAACTTCATCCAGCTTGTGTTAACAGTAGTCGTTGTACAAAACAATTCTTTCAGTAATTGCAGGTCACTCAGTGACATACTGTAACCTCAGTCTTTTGCTGCAGTTGTTTTTGCTGCATTTGACTTGTGAGCATGTTTCTGTCATGGCCTGTGAAACTGTAGGGTTTAAACTCTTAAAAAAATAAAACAATAGGCAGAAAATTCACAGGTCTTTATGGGTTCATAGTAATATCTTTGCCTAGTGGGAGTATACAGTATCTTTGTATACTGGGGGAAGTCGTGGCCTAATGGTTAGTCTGACACCTAACCTCCCCATGTGTGTGTTCATGGTGTGTGTGTTCACTGCTGTGTGTGTGCACTTTGGATGGGTTAAAGGCAGAGAACAAATTCTGAGTATGGGTCACCGTACTTAGGTGTATGTCACATCACTTTCATTTTCACTAGTGGCTTCGTTCCAGGAATGCAGGCCTGTTCTATGCATTCTTCTTTTTGCGAGGAAGCGTGTGTCCCAGCTATTTATGTTCCATTGATGATTTTTTTTTTGTTTTGACTCAGAAGTCATCTCTCCAGTTATACTTCAGTGTTACTGATTACATCGTGGCTAATTGTCATCTGGCTTTATCGGCATGATGGCACATTTATATGATCTCTTCTCAAGCTTTGTACATGAATAGTTGTCAGTACAGCGCTCAGTCAAGAGCAAAATGCAATTCGGAAATGCTTTGAAGTCTCAGGAATTTAGGTCAGAGGTTTTAGCTTTTATTCGGAGAATCTGTCACTTCTAGCGTGAGCCACAGCAGTGGAGTCCTGAAGAGCCATAAAGACCCTTCATGACTCCTCACACACTTAACAGTTAGTCGGAATGTAGAACTAACATTCATTTGATTAAACACAAATCAATTTACACTTACACAAGAATTACAAGACTTTCCATAATCCACATTTTTATTTTCAATGTCAGCAGTGTATCAGTTGCAATATAATTGAGAGCACCTCACGATGATAACGAAAATTATAATGATGTTTGCATTTCATTCTGAAATCAGTAGATACTAGGTAAGAGATTAGATAAGCTTAAAACAATTTTTGAAGGCAAAATCTGAATACTCGTCAATTAAATAATCATTAGTTAAACTATAGTGACAAAAAATTTATTTTGCCATATACTCCTGGGAACTGGTTCAGACCCCCAGAGTCCATGCATTAAAGAAATACTGGGCTACTGTAGATTAACCCAAAGTTGTGTGTGTGTGTGTGTGTGTGTGTGTGTGTGTGTGTGTGTGTGTGTGTGTGTGTGTGTGTGTGTGTGTGTGTGTGTGTGAGGATATGTGCGTGCATGATTGTGTACAGGTGTGTGTTCTGTCTGTGTTGTTCTCTGTACATGTTTGTCTATAGTTGTAGCACAAGTCAGTGCTTTAATCCGTACATGTTTCCCAAGTTGAAACGCTATGGATTACAACGGCTCATGTGCCTTAACTGTGCTGACTTGTGAATTTTTTGGAGATGAATTTACATACAATTTACTACAGTGATCTCATTGCCTAGCAGTGCAGACATCCTCAGTAGTTACATTGAAGTTTTATGCCTAGTTAATTAACTACAGTTATTGTATTGTATTAAATTGCATTGTACCTGTGCAAAAAGAAAAAAACGCCAGTCACGTGTCCTTTCGCAGTATTTGTGATGATTTTAAAGAATGGATAGGTTCGAATAAAAGGTTGCCATGTTCCAAGTTCACTTCTAGTTGTAAATATCAGGAAATGAAAGGTGAAATTCTGATCTAGTCATCTTTTTGATCTCTGTTATTAATGTGATTTAGTAATAGAAGAATTGGCCTTGCTGTTCCAATACTTTCAGAGGGGACTGTAGTAATGTTTTACACTGCTGACAAACATTTCAAACAGTTACATGTTTTCATTTTTTGATCCCAAAAGCCAATGCACATAAAACAGGATTCATACATTTTAATTGAAACTGCCTCTTAATTATAGCTTTTCTAAAATTCTGTTTTCTAATGCTTTCCATCTTCTTCCCAATGACTGTAGATGGGAAAGTTCAGGATGTTGCTCTTTAGTGCTGAAGAGGAGGAACAGAGGAAACGCATGGAGAACAACTTCCGTCCTCCGCAGCCTCTGAAAGGCAGGACGGTCCGTGCCTCCTTTAAGTAGCCCACGTCATCATATTGACACTGACATGTTTTAGCATCATCTGTCTGCAACCTGGAAGTCTTAGACACTGTTTTCTTTAACTGAAGTCAGGCACATTGTAAGACTCAGTACAAATATAAACCCAACCCCAATACTGTGAAAGCACTTGTTCTGTAGGTTTACCTGCCATGTTGTAGCCTGCCAAGAAACATTAGTCATCTCATAACATTCATCAGACATAAGATATGAGCAGAAGATGCAAAAATACAACCAGGTGTTTTTTTTTTTTATGTGGTTGCTTTTTTGCTGAATAGATGATTTTATAAGAGGAGTGGAATGGTTCTTTTGCAAGTCCTTCCTAAAACACATTGAAGTCCTGAGCCATTTTACAGATCTTCTATAATCCATCAGGATCAGACATGTGTGCTGAAGGATCCACCCTCACGTGCGTGCAGTGAATTGCAGACCACATGACCCGGGGCAAGCCTTCTGATTTTCCACATTATTTGGATAGTAACCAACCTCTGGCAAGCCACACTCTTCACCACTTATTATCCTGACCAAAGGATGCAACTCATTACGAAATACTCCAGAGATTTCCAGGGTCATAATCTAACAAAATGTTCCATTGATTATTACTGTAAACGATGTGTTGTCCTGTCCTGTACAAAGAAAGTAATGAATGAATTTTGCTAAGCTAGTGCTGTTTTTACTTTGCAGTGCTCTATTTCTTCCTCTGATGATTCACAATGACTCATTTTGACTTGGTTTTAACCTCAGTGATTAGCAAGGTAGTTGAAATGAGCCACGGAAATGTTGTTACTGCTTATAGACAGAATAGAACATTAGTACAATATTAATCATCCAAATATTAGCTTTCATTTAAAAGTATAATTATTAAGATTGTTAATACCACTGAGTCTTACTTCACACGTTACACTCAAGCCTGACAGAATTAACAAGTTTAAAGGCATTGAACCACGACTGGTACTGAGTCAAAAAAACAAAAAAAAACAGCCTTTCCCACTTGACATAACAGTTTAAAGTGTGTTCTACAGAAGCCTGGAATCCCTTCAAGAGAGATGATCCATTTTGCGTCCGAGATGAATGCTGCTGCATATATTTACTACATTTTTCACAGGGATCTCTGTCTACAGGGATTTCTTCAAACTTGTCTACAATTTATAGTGAATCACTGATGTCATTGCTGGGGTGTGTTGTGTGTAATGGATGATAAAAACTCTCTCAACACCTTAAATAGAGAAAGGCTCCATTTTACATGTTTAACCCTTAAAGAATACTTGGGTGTTACTATAGTTTGTTGGCAGCTTTATATTCTGCATTTAGTTTTAAAAATAATTGAATTTAGCTAGACTTTATTGATGTGTTGCTAGCAGACATATACACCAGGCTTACAGATTTATCTACAGTAGTTTGTCATCTTTTTGTTTAGTCATAATATGGTTAGTCATAATATGGTTAGTCATAATATGGTTAGTCATAATATGATCTGATAATTAAAATGGGATCAGTGGATGAATTTTTGCTTGAAATTATTTATTGTCATTTTATTTTTCTATTCAAAATATAAGAATATGGTTCTGTAAATTATAATAAAAATAAAAATAATGACTTTCACTGTTTTTTTTTTCCCTTTTGTGTTTTATGCATAATGCATTAGAAATGCTCAGTACACTCAGTAGATTAGACTCTCTAGATTAGTTAGTTATTCATGTTTTGGTTATCTAAGACGAGTTTCCCAGAGGATCTCCTTGGATCCAGTTACCCAAATACCTTGAACCATAAGTACATTTTGTAATGTAATGGATTTCTGGAATGTAGTATTGCACTTTACTGCCACTTTGTGGCAAAGGAAGAATTAACAGTAAACGTGTATCAATTTTTAAGAGTGAAGAATCATCTACATTTGCAAAAGTTATATATACATATAAATATATCTTTTGCAATAATTGTGCATGAGCTCCTTCATTCTCTCAGGTGGTATAGCTGCCCATTCTTAGTGGCAAAATGCCTCCAGTTCCTGTAAAAGTTTTAGTTGATTTGCACAAACTGGACACTTGAGATCTCCCCAAAGTGGTTCAGTGATATTGAGGTCAGGAGACTGTGATGGCCATTAGAACCTACACCTTTTTCTGCTGTAGCCACTAGAGGGTCAAAATTGCCTTGTGCTTTGGATCATTGTCATTTGGAACATCCGAGAGCGTCCCATGTGCAGCTTTTGTGCTGTAGGATGCAAATTGCTGCATTCATCTTGTCATCAATTTTTACTAACTTCCCTGTGCCACTGGAGCTCACACAGCCTCAAAACATAAGAGATCCACCACCATGCTTTACAGTGGGGATGGTGTACATTTCACAGTAGGTCTTGTTGACTCCTGTCTAAATATGTTGAAGTCTCCTGCTCCAGAAGCTGTGAAGCTTGTCTAGGTGTGGTCTGGTGTACTGATGGCGGGCCTTTTTGTGGCATTGGTGCAGTAACGGCTTTCACCTGGCAACTTGACCATGCAGGTCATTAGTGTTCAAGTACCTGTTTTGCTCCTTGAAACAACACCACATTTTCCCAGAGCAGCTTGTATTTCTCTCAAAAGTTTGTGGGTTTTTTGTGTGTGTCCTGAACAGATCTTCTGGCAGTAATGAGTAATATCATTCTTGGACTTAGTATCAACAGAATCTCTTATTTTCAACTGATTTATGCACTTGTTAAAGTTACAAATGACTTGTTCTTAGCTTCAGATCAAAACTGCATGTCACTATTAGTTCTACTTGATTTTAGTTTTGCATTCGACACTATAGATCACAACATTCTCCTAGAACGCTTACAAAATTACACAGGTATTCAGGGATAGGCTTTAAATTGGTTTAGGTCCTACCTTTCTGATCGATATAATTTTGTCTTTAATTAAATGGAATTAAATGGTGAATCCTCCAGTTTATTACCAGTTAATTATGGGGTCCCTCAAGGATCAGTTCTAGGACCTCTGCTTTTCTTGATACTGTATACAGTACCTGCTTTCCTTAGGGAACATCATTAGAAGGCATGAGATTAGTGTCCATTGTTATGGTGACGATACTCAGTTATATATCTCATCAAAACCAGATGAAATTGCTAAATTGCCTTTATTATCGCCACATATACATTACAGCACAGTGGAATTCTTTTCATCACATACCCGAACTGAGGAGGTTGTGGTCAGAGTGCAGGGGCACCGATTGTGTTAAAGAGATAAAAGATTGGATGACCTGTAATTTTCTGTTGTTAAACTCTTTTTGAATTATTGGTAAAAAAAAAACAAAAAAAAACAAAAACAGTACACAGAAGCTCTCTCACTTCAACTTCCATTTAGAGGGATGTACTGTTACTAATAGCTCAACAGTGAAAGACCTAGGTGTTATATAAGACAGCAACTTGTCTTTTGAAATTCATATAGCCCATATTACAAAAACAGGCGTACACATAATACATCCCATAATCTTGTGCTCTAATACATCTGACCAAATGCACATTATCATCTAGTTCTTGCTAATATTATGAACAGCAGCTACGTTAAACCCTCTCCACTGCTTCTCTTTTTTCTGCCCATCCCGAGGCATCCACAAATTGTACCAACTCCAATTGTCATCCAAGCCGACTCTGTGAGGATCCTGAGACATCTAGAAGTTTACCAACTCCAGCTGAGCTCATGAAATACTCAGGCATACTAAGAGGAGCTGACAAATCCATGTGGTTTTTGAGGACAGTCAGACTTTATATTTTCACACCTCCAGTGTCACCCAAATGAGGAAGGGTTTCCCTTTGAGTCTGGTTTCTCTCAGGGTTTCTTCCTTTCCCATCCAAGGGAGTTTTTCCTTGCCTGAGTCACCTCAGACTTGCTCATTGGGGATAAATACAAACACATTTACTCACTCTCTCACTCATTTTCTACCGCTTTATCCGATCTACTCGGGTCACGGGGAGCCTGTGCCTATCTCAGGCATCATCGGGCATCGATCAGGATACACCCTGGACGGAGTGCCAACCCATCACAGGGCACACACACACACTCTCATTCATTCACGCAATCACACACTACGGACAATTTCCCAGAGATGCCAATCAACCTACCATGCATGTCTTTGGACCCGGGAGGAAACCGGAGGAAACCCCCGAGGCACGGGGAGAACATGCAAACTCCACACACACAAGGCGAACCCCCAATCCTGCAGGTGTGAGGTGAACGTGCTAACCACTAAGCCACCGTGCCCCGTGATAAGTGTTTAGCATAAATGAAATTTATTTATTGCAATAGTTTCGGTTTATTTTATCACTGAGCGCAATCTGTTGTTACACAGATGTTGTGTACAGTTTAACTCACGTGTTGCAGTATCGGAACACGCCTCGGATGTCCACTTCTCTTACAGCAGCGTTAACGAGAGGCACTGTGGTCATTTCAGCACCGAGTCCAACCAGAACAACTACACCTCCAGAGCGTGTGGCCTGTAAACACAAACAATACACACTTCATCAGTGTGCATCCAGCATCGAAAAAGGTACTATATCGAATATTATTCTTGAATTTTATATTATATTAATCTTTATATTAACCTTTCTATTAAACATTTATTTTATGTGTATGTTCTGTTTAGCTGCTTTGAGATGTCAATTGTTAAAAGCGCTATACAAATGAATTTGAATCTGAATTTGAAATTTATCAGAGTTTGAACAGTACTGACTGACAATTTCAGATGTTGAGATATCTTTTATATCCATTTCCTGTTTTATAAAGTTCAACTATTATTACACAGGTCCATTGGCAGTTCTTTTGTCTTCCCCATGGGGCACTATCCAGCCAGGTCAGTGCATCACCTCATGAGCTGAGAAACTGACTGTCTATTTACACCCTGTTCCAAATTATTATGCAAATTCTATTTAAGTGTCACAAAGATTAAATATTTTGTTTTTTAGTTTAACTCATGGATGGCATTGTGTCTCAGGGCTCTTTTGATCACTGAAAACAATCTCGGACACCTGTGATAATTTGATTGCCCAATTGAAGCCCAATTGAAGGAAAAACTACTAAAGCAGGGTGTTCCACATTATTAAGCAGAGCACCATTTCCATGCAATATGAGGAAGAAAAAGGATCTCTCTGCTGCCGAAAAGAGTGAAATAGTTCAATGCCTTGGATGAGGTATGAAAACATTAGATATTTCACAAAAACTTAAGCGTGATCATCGCACTATTAAGAGATTTGTGCCTGAATCAGAGCACCGACGGGTTCGTGCAGATAAAGGCACATTGCGGAAGATTTCTGCCAGACCCATGCATCGGATCAAGAGAGCAGCTGCTAAAATACCATTACTTAGCAGCAAACAGATATTTGAAGCTGCTGGTGCAGGAGGTGTAGAGTCCTCCAGAGTCTTGCAACTAAGTGAAAGTGAAAAGTGAAAGTGACATGACATACGGCTAAGTACGGTGACCCATACTCAGAACTTGTTTTCTGCATTTGACCCATCCAAAGTGCACACACACAGCAGTGAACACACACACACCGTGAACACACACCCGGAGCAGTGGGCATAAACCTTCTATTCAGCCACCACTAACCAATGCTCACAAGCAGAAATGGCTGCATTGGGCAGAAAAACACATGAAGACTAATTTTCAAACAGTCCTGTTCACTGATGAGTGCCGTGCAACCCTGGATGGTTCAGATGGATGGAGTAGTGGATGGTTGGTGGGCGGCCACCCTGTTCCAACAAGGCTGCGACGTCAGCAAGACAGTGGTGGAGCCATGTTTTGGGCCGGAATCATGGGAGAGCTGGTCGGCCCCTTTAGGGTTCCCGAAGGTGTAAAGATGACCTCTGCAAAGTATGTGGAGTTTCTGACTGACCACTTTCTTCCCTGGTACAGAAGGAAGAACTATGCTTTCCGTAATAAAATCATCTTCATGCATGACAACGCACCATCTCATGCTGCAAAGAATACCTCTGCATCAATGGCTGCTACGGGGATAAAAGGAGAGAAAGTCATGGTGTGGCCTCCATCCTTCCCTGACCTCAATCCTATTGAGAACCTTTGGAGCATCCTCAAGCAAAAGATGATGGCAGGAGGCAGTTTACATCCAAACAGCAGCTCTGGGAGGCTATTCTGACATCTTGCAAACAAATTCAAGCAGAAACTGTCCAAAAACTCACAAGTTCAATGGATACAAGACTTGTGAAGCTGCTATCAAATAAGGGGTCCTATGTTAAAATGTAACGTGACCTGTTAAAATGTTTAAAAAGTTAAAATGTTTTTATGTTTGATTGAAATAGCTTTTCATTTCAGTAACTATGCTGCAAACACAACAAATGACAATTTTCAGTTCTTTACAACCTATAAAGTGTTTAGAAGTGTTTACTGTGCGTAATAATTTGGAACAGTGCATTGTAAGTTTTTTATGTTTAAATAAATACTGTTATCATTAGGAGGTTTGTTCAATAAAATTTGATTTGTAATCTTAATAGTTGATAACATGAGAATTATGCTGACTGTTATTTACATCAATCATTTAGGTAAATGAGAAATATAATTTGCATAATAATTTGGAACAGGGTATATACACAGACACTAATTCCAATTACATTGAGTCACAGGTGTGGAAACTTCTCTTTAACCATTTTTTAACCCTTGATCCCTTTATATTCCCTTTAATAGCCATTTAAACCTGACAAACTGTGTGTCAACCTGTATGTTTAGAATGTGTGTTAATCTGTGTGTTTATAATGTGGCCAAACATTCAAGAATATGTAAACATTTTATCAGGTTTGGATTTCAGTTATCATTATGTTTTAAAAAGGAGTCAAACAACTGTGTGATGATCAATTACTGTACTTCATGTGACCACGATCCTTAAATAGAAAAAAATTATTTTGCATTATCCAAATAATTCATATTTCAGTCATATTTTCCATATAAACGGCAATGGTTAACAATTTATTTTGGGGTGTGCAAACTTTTGAGCACAAGTATATATATATATATATATATATATATATATATATATATATATATATATATATATATATATATATATATATATATATATATATAGTCTTTCTTAAATTTAAGGATTAAGAATTATTTAAGCATTACAATTTTATTGAGAACAAAATTAAGCAGAGATTTTAAGACAAAACAACTTTAAGTAAAGATGAATCCAAGCCAAGCACAGAGAGAAAAGTTAGATTAGATGAAAATATGTCTTTAGGGTGAACTGAAGAACAACAACGATACACTATATAATCTGCACCCAGACTGTTGAGCAAATAGCACCACTGTGTTGTTTTGATCATTTCATCATCAGGAGTTCATCCTAAATCCACATTTTATTAAGGACCTTACAAGTAGGGAAGGTTTTTTTAATGATGGGCAGGAAGCTGGCTGTCCACAATGTTGGCAACCTGAGTAAATCTTTAACCTTGTCAGAGTGTGATTTATATCTCGGCCTTGGGAACAGGCTGCAGCCGCAGGCGGTGTACTTTAGTGTGTTCATGCTGTGAGTGGAATATTCTCAGGCTGTGATTTGTTCCATTAGGTAATCAGGCCAAGGCTCATTTCACAGAGAGAGTGAGAGAGATAGAGAGAGAGAGGGAGAGAGAGAGAGAGAGAGAGAGAGAGAGAGAGAGAGAGAGAGAGAGAGAGAGAGAGAGAGAGAGAGAGACTAATGAGGACTGGAAGTGAAGCAAACCAAAAAAAGCAAAACAAACAAAAACTGTTTTTACTTACACAAGAACACACCATCTAATGCTTGTAATCAGTCAAGACATCTACAGTATTCTGAGTGAACTGATTTGAATATTACTGTAGCTGTTTTTATATGTGGCTTCAAAAAGGAATACATTTATTTAACGTTTTTCAATTGTTTATTTATTTTAAATATTCTAATCACTTACTGTACATCCTTTCTTTAAAATCCGTATTTTAAGGTGTCAGATTTTGTTTGCTTGTTTGTTTGTTTGCCTGTTTGTTTGTTTGTTTGTTTGCTTGAATTGCACGTACTGCATCATTTTTTGCTTGTTGCTTGTCACAATGTGCACCAGGTGGCGGTGTAAACTAAAGTTTATCATTTACTTCGACAGACCGCGAAAGGCTCTGATAAATTTCTGTAACTATAATAAAACGTTCATTCAATTTAACTTAATTTAACACAACAAACATTAGATTCACCATAAATGTGAGGCTGTTCACTATCACATTTTATATATTTATATATATCATTATCATATTTATATATATAAATGTATTATTATTATTATTATTATTATTATTATTATTATTATTATTATTATTATTATTATTATTATTATTATTATTAAGCCTATTCATTTAGAAATTTTACATGTATTGGGAGGAAGTGTTCAAGTTGTTAAAATGAAGCCACCTCCACCGCCATCTCCATTTCCAAGGTCATGCTCCAAGAATGATCTATCAGCATTTTCTTCTTCATCTGAAGCAGTGAGGTCATTCAGTTGAAAATCTCATGGGAGGCCATATCTGCATTTCACTTGTCTATCGCTTGCCACCTGAGCAGTCCTATTCACAGCTATTTTCTATGTGCCCCATCATTAATAATGAATGAGATTAAGGCATGGGTGTATATTTAACATATCTACAAAAATAGAGCTCCTAGAATAGCAGAGCCAAAGATACCTGAGCAAGCAGAAAATACACAAGCACAATCAATGCGGTGTGTAATGTAAACTGCTGCTGGGTTTCATTACTTGTATAAATAACTGCCATCAGATATTTTTGTCATGGGGTATATCAGTCATATCTACTGACATTACCCTCCAAACCGATGGAGGAGGATGATTATGACTGACTCGGGGGACGTTACCACACCACACTTTTAGATCCCCTTGAGTAAATGACACATCACATAATGGTAATACTGGGACTAAGTTTGTGTCTCTGATCATGTCTGTGTGAGGTCCAGTCATGTTTCTTTGATTACACAGTGTCTTCCAGACATGGAGGAACAATCAATAAGAGTCATAAAGGAGGTATAGATTTGCGTCCAGAACTTGCACATTGTTTTATTTTGCACTTATAGAGGTTAGTTTTAGTTCAGATTTGGGTCTGAAAAGTCAGCAGTAACTTAGTTAACGGTTATGTGTGACAGTAGATGCACATTTGGAAATGGCGGCTTGAGACAAAATGGTTGAGGAGTTGGAGTAATACAGTGACTTCAGTTGTTTTAGTTTAAGAAAAAGATAAGGTAGTTAGCTAAGTTAGGAACTAGTTAACTAAATTGGCCTGAAAATGAAGGAATAATCCAGAAAGAGACAAATATTTGTGTATACTGTAAGACACTTAAACCTGTGAATTAGCTAGCTAGAAAGCTTTTAAACAAGTATAAAGATCAACATATATACAATATTTAAAAAAAATATATATATTTTTTGAGTTTTGTCATATTGTAATGAAGGCATTAACGAGTGTAAATCCTATTAACTTTCAGAATCATGTGCGCATCAGAATCAGAATAAAAAGGTGTGTGTGTGTGTGTGTGTGTGTGTGTGTGTGTGTGTGTGTGTGTGTGTGTGTGTGTGTGTGTGTGTGTGTTGGATTTATGTCTGTGCTTTAGTTTTTGTCGATTTCTTAGTTTTAGTTTTTTTATATTTAAGTTAATTACTGTTGTAGTAATATTACATATTACAGATAGTGACCTTCTAATGATGTTTTATATTTTCATTCACAAGTGTTTTCTCTTTTATAGTTTTATTTAATTAAAATTTACTATAATAAATTAAGTATAGTACCCTGACCTAGAGCTTGCTCTGCCGCATCGTCCTTAACAAGTACACAGCATCCATGTTAGCTAGAGAGACCACTTGTCTGATTAAGTGCCCTTCTAATTTTATAAACATTGCATTGTTCCTTCAAGCATCAGCCGCCTGTGGGTTTGTATTTATGGCTATAGAGGGCAGGCTGTGAAGGCCAGGTCACACACACACACATGGTCTCTGCCTCATTTCACAGCAGGACATCACCATGGTTACAAACAAACAGGCTGACTTTATCTCTCTCTCTCTCTCTCTCTCTCTCTCTCTCTCTCTCTCTCTCTCTCTCTCTCTCTCTCTCACTCTCTCTCGCTCTCTCTCTCTCGCTCTTAACATGCAAGCTGTCACTGTCACATCAAAAATAAAAAAATAACAGATTGCAGGCCTAAAATATCCCATACTTTCTTTCTGCATCATGCCTGTACTGTACTTTTGTTTTGAGTTTATGCTTGATTATTGTGAAAGTCCTGATGTGATGAAATTCCATGCACAAGACAGCCTTGACCTTGAGTTTGAGCAAAAACAAAAATGTTGAACAAAGCAGGATAAATAAATTAGGCTTGTGGAAAAATTTATGCAGGGTCACAATGTTTAACTGCCACAATTCAGTGTAACTGTAATAAAAAAATGATGGCTATTTACTTTGAAATGTAACCAAGGTCCAGAGTACAATTGTTCATGAAATAATGTATTTTCGCTGCTTTTAAATGGTTTCTTTTTCACAACAAACCTGTTTAATTTAAACCTATTTAATAACAATACTATACTCATTCATTCTCAGTGACCATTTCCCAGTTAACTATTATTTTTCAGTTCCACACATGAAGGAGTAATTGCAGAAGTCATCAAGTTGTTGTTTGGGCTCAGTGTTGTTGAGTGTTGAAGAGATCTCCTTTTAAGTGATATTGGAGGTATCAAAAGAGGGATAGATGTTAATGAAAATGCACGGCATCAGAGTTGAATGATGGAGGTGGCAAAAAATGTTTAGGTCAAGTTCATATACAGTATGTTCAGGATGTTCATATATAAGATTTACAGCCTCAAATCAATGTTTGTTTCCTTTTTCCTATTTGTTCTCATACAATATTTCCAGCAAATACTTTAACACTTTAAGCGTTTGGCTTTTCATTGAGTTATTTATACGTAAAACGTATTTTTTATTCTTTCTAATAAAATGGTATGTAAATATTAAATTATGGAGGTAAATTTATAGTAAAAATATACTGGATGAAGATATACCCATTTATTTACTCAGAAAACCACTCTACTGTCATCCCACACACTTATACCAGTCAGCAGATCTCAGCAGTGTTGGATTACATTATAGGGAAATGTGGGACTGCTGAAAACTGTTGGCACACTCACCCAGCACACATTGCTGCTGATTCACTGGTATATTAAGGTGTGATTTGATTCACTGTCTTCGTCGACACCCTAAAAAGCACTGCAGATGACACATTATGACAGTAAGGCCAGCTGCCGGGTGAACCATTCACAAATCTCGCACTTGGTTGGTGATTACTGGCCCCGAGGAATCCTTATGACCTTGTGTCACAGATTATATGGGAAATGAATTGACTAATCATTCATTAATGTATTAGAAAAAAGTGCAGGAATGTTCTGGATCATATATAATTATTTATATATTTGCTATATATTTTCACTCTACACACTGTTTTTCACACTATACATTTTTTTATTAAGTTTTCTTTTTCTGTGTAAACATATTTATTCCCTAACTATAATATAGGGCACTGTTGACCTTGACTGGATGGCTTCTCTATATTTCTAGCTTGATCACTAAATCATTCATTTTCATTAACTACTATATCTTGTTTAGGGTAGTGATCTTAAATATAACATTTCTTTAGCCTTTGCCCCGTTCTGGGAAATGTCAGTCTAACATTTGTTTAGAGGAGAGCTGTAAAGCACCAGGAGTAAAGTCTTCCAGGAAGGCCACCACAAGGGTGCACTAATTTAGCAATATTGCTTGTGGGACCATCTCCAGTGCTCACACTACCATGGCCTTGTGTGTCGTTGACACTATACACACTTACTATCTCTTAAAAATCCCATCACACACAGGCTACGGAGGTCAGTCATGCACCCGTCACAAGTTTCCATCAGTAGATCAAAAAATAGCCTGTCAATGCCTTTTATAAACTGAAGCGTGGCTATAAAAATAGAGGTCGGTCAGAAGAGATGGTGGTGTGACCCTATCTTTAGCTTTATTTATGTCCCAGTGTTGACAGCACCACTCATAGGCTTTCCACTTACCATGCTGGGGATCACGAGTCTCATTGCTGTGTGTTGCTGGAAATCACTGTCTTGGGAGAAAATACCAAACACAAATTAAAATAAAAGCCCTCTTATTAAACTAATGACTAAACACAGCTGGCTATGAGAATTTTTTCTGTGCACTTCCTGTTTACTTTTTTTACACGCTAGTAAAAATATCTTGTGCAGATTGCAACGAGACTCAAACACAGATTTTGTTTACAAGGAGGATTTCAGGAAACTATAATTTGACATAAATAAAGTTTATATCTATTCTATCTGTTCTGATAACTGTAGCAGAAGTCAGCTAATTTAGATAAGAAGCCATAATGCATTGTTATAAAATATAAATGATTATGATATTTATCCATCTTGAATTGTGTCCTGAAATAAAATTTCTTAAATTGCAATTTAAAGAAACAAATAGTGGAACTAGACTCTGGGAGAAGCCACAATCCAATGGTCTACTCATTAAAAGGTGCAGAGGGAATCTGGGAACTAGCTAAAATAGGTTCCGCTATGTCAGGATTAATCATGAGGTAACAAAAATATTATTCAGGTAAAATGTTTTCCAAAATATGCTGTGTATGGTATGGTATGTGAAATATGTATATGTATTTTTATACACTAAAGATGATGAAAATAATAAAAGCACATCCTGAAGCATTTTAATCCTCACTCCAAATTTAACAATAACCAACAATTCCTCTTTTATTGAATAAAAATGATTAAATGCATATCAGTCTAATGTTAGATCACACTCAACTATAAGAAATATAATTGGGTCTTTCTTGAAGGCTAAAAAATGGTCAAAAAAACCCCAGTAACCAGAATGCACAAAGCTCACAAATTTCCTGTGGCATAGAAGTTTCCTTCACCTTCACCTTTAACTGCTCACATGAGAGATTGTGCTCATGAATATTGAACAAATCTCCTAAAAAAAACCCCTAAGCATTAACTTTTATTATAAATGTTCAAAGTTAGATTAAGCAACATCATTTATTATTCTGCTTGTTTATTAGTCTAAGATACTGTAGCTTCCATAGAGTGTGATCCATACACATTCCTTGGAAATTCTTATATATTAAAACGAGTGAATTGATATAAATCTATGATTGGAATTAGAGCATATTTGCTAGGCTTGCTCTCTACTATACTTCCACTGTAACCTGCTTTATCCTGATCAGGTTTATGGTTGATCTGGAGCCTGTCCCACTTAGACTTGGTGTGAAGCAGGAATACACCCTGGCTGAGACCCTCAGGTTGCATACTTTCAAATCTTTTATTTAAAAAAAAGGACATACAGTACATAGTATTTAATGTTGATATGGTGTTTAATGTTGGCTAACATGATCCAAAAGCACTCATTTTCCACTTTTCAACATGGTGCTAACGATCAGCTGTGTTCCCTATGAAGTCCTGCCGTAGTTTCCACTGCACAGGTTCAATAATAGTTGTGCTTATCCAAAGCCAAGAGAACTGCTTTTGGCAGTAGTATACCTCTCACTACAGAACCAGCTAAAGTGAGGGGGACAAGGGCAGACTGACACAATGTATGGCACCTCTGGTGATTTAAAGCTTTGTGAACCTGGTGAGCCCATTTAGAAAGGGCTGTGTAAGCTACAGAAGAGCAGATACAGTAAATACAAGCTCATGCCTCCTTGATGTCCAGCTAGATGTAGAAACTGCAATGGAACCTTTTATAATAAAAATCTAATCATGCAATGACATTAGACACAGACTAGTCCAGGAACAAAACAGATGTTTTAACCTATTTATTTACAGTATGTTGGCCATTCTGGTCATGTGGTAGCCTAGTGGTTAAGGTGTTGGGCTACCAATTGGAAGGTTGTGAGTTTGATCCCCGGTCTACCAAGCTGCCACTGTTGGGCCCCTGAGCAAGGCCCTTAACCCTCAATTGTAAGTTGCTCTGGATAAGAGTGCCTGCCAAATGCTGTAAATGTAATTCTGAGGAAGAAAGCATTTGTTTATTTATTTGTTTTAGATCTACAGTACTGTGTAGAGTCATATTAAATTATAAAGTTAAAGTTATATACTGTCAATCTGTTTATTCTGTTCTGGTTAAAATGCTAAAAGCCAGTCTTCCAATATGATATCTTATATTTCTCAATTTCATTAATATACATGACATTTAATCTTCATCATCTTCATCATGCACTCATTTTTGTCATGAATGAATCCAAGTTCAAAAAAGAGTCATAAAAATAGCTGTTTTTGAATAGAAATGCTACTACAATTGACATTTCATTCCTTCTGTCGATTAAGTTTAAGTTTCAAGGCTATATTTTTCTTGAATAATGATTCATATTCATATTGCAAATAAAAATATGAAATAAGTATACTGGGAATTTTAAGACAACCATTACAGTTTATCCAGTGCAATAAATTTCAAACTGTTCATTTATTAGAAGATATCTGTATTTAATAAATAGATATAGATCAAGACTGTTATTCTAAATGGTAAAATATAGAAAAAAATACCCCCCCCCCCCCGATCTATGAGGCAATAGTGTGTACTATTCCAGTACCGTGTTTCTAAACACAAAGTCTCTGTGATCTCTGCTTAAGAGGTCAACAATACAATTGTCCTGCTACTCACAACACACCGTTAATGCATCCATGTCTGGGCTCATGTCGGAAGATTAAAACCACTGATAATTCACTCTCTGTGAGCGGTGGAGTGAAACTGTACATTATATTAGAGAACCATTCTTCACTCTCTGGTGCCAGAAATGCAGGTCAAATGGGAATAGGTTTAAAGAGCAGACATCAGTGTGTGGAAAAACAGTTCAAGGTCTGATATCAAGTCCACTGAGAGACAACACAAATGCTCCCAGAGTGGGCGAAAAAATTCCCTTTTGTAGGATATTAAAACATTGGCAGTGTGACAGTAGTACACTGAAAAAAAATTGTACTTTCCACTTACGTTTGTGGAATATTTCTAGTTTTAGAGTCTTTATATGCACTGGACTGACATATTTTGTCATGGAATTCCCTAGTTTGTTTCTCTTTCCATCATGAAATCTTTATAAAAAGCCCTCAATGACCCCCACACCCCAGTACTACAACACGTTTAAATCATGGATTTCGCTACACAACCCACATTATTACTACAACTTGAATCAGTGAGATGGTGCACACACCTACAGTATAGTAACCGTGAGTCAGTAAACTACTAATATACAGAATGTTAGAGATTTTGTCTTAAGCCCACTCATATTCAGAGCAGTGAATGCAATCCTACTCATTGTGGTGGTCTGTGTGTTCGTGATTCTCTGTGTTCACGCCAAGCCTGAACAAGATCTCAGAACGTGGGTGGAATGAGTGGGTGGCTGGGAGATGAGCAGCGGATAGAGAGAGCAGGCAAGGCTGGACTCATGTTTGATTCACCTTTTATTCTGACATGAGGGTAGACAGTCATTGAAAATGATGGTGAGTGTCATTTGTACACTGATGTCCAATACAAAGAAGACAAAAGTGGCATTATGGAGAAAAAGAGATGCCAGAAAATCAAAGTGAATTAAAAACATACTGCAGATATTATACTCTCTCTCTCTCTCTCTCTCTCTCTCTCTCTCTCTCTCTCTCTCTCTCTCTCTCTCTCTCTCTCTCTCTCTCTCTCTCTCTCTCTCTCTCTCTCCCCCCCCCTTCAGCTTAATTGGCAGATGAGAAAGTAACGAGTAGACTAAGACAAAAGTTGAACTTTTTGGAAGGTCTGTGTCCCATTACATTCAGAAAAAGAAAAACATACCAACAGTAAAATATGGTGGTGGTAGTTTGATGGTTTGGGGCTGTTTTGCTGCTTCAGCACCTGGAAGACTTGCTGTGATAAATGGAACCATGAATTCTGCTGTCCACCAAAAAATCCTGAAGGACAATGTGCAGCCATCTGTTCCCATCAGCTGACACTACAGATTCTGAATTCAGCCAAAATGAATGTTGCCTAATCTAATTTTGAACAATTATATAAGTTAATGCTGAGGTTTGTTTTAAGAGATTTGTTCAATATTCATGTGCAGAATCTCTCATGTCAGCAGTTAAAGGTGAAGTCTTTCCTTCTATGCCACAGGAAATCTGTGAGCTTTGTGCGTACTTTAACATTCTAAGGTTGTAGAAGCAGAAAGTCTGCATAAATATGCTTTAAATATGTATGTGCTGTATGTGTAATGGACATACAGGCCATAGACTTGTAAACAGTTTAAATAGGTGTCATCAGTGGCCCAATACAGTTATAATCATATGCAGAATGTTTAAATGTTTAAACAGCAAGGGTTATTAACCAAGAGAACAAAAGTCTGTGACATAATCTCTAGCTATTACAGAACTGTTGTTAGGGAAACACTGAACAATCAAGTGAAGATCGAGGACAAGGCTTATGTTTGTGAAATATCATGACTGACATTGACCTCCCATTATAAGACTGATATGCATTTACAATGTGTTACTAATTAATTTTAATATCTAATTTATTATTTTACCATAAATAGAATGTGTTAGAAATGTAGACTTATGCAGGGCACTTGCACGATGCAGCCTGTTTTCTCAGGTTGATATTAAATCAGGTTAGGCTTGTTCCAAATAAGATAATACAACAACAGAATGATTGTGCACTCAGGATCAATTTAATAACCCAATTATAATGAATTCTAATAAACTCTAAAGATTGTTTTCTCTTTTAAAAAATAAAATTATGGATATTATTATATAAGGATGACTACAGGATAAGCAGGTCTGCTAATCTATAGACTAGTATGAAGAAAAACATTTCATTTATTGTCATATTTAATATTTACTATCTATTCATTCATTAATCTTTAGTCAGTGCTTTATACGGTGGTCAGGATCTCAGGAACACTAGGCGTGAGGCGGGGAGCTGTGAAGTGGCCTATTTTATTTGTTACATATTAAACTAAATTAAATGAACCCTATATAATGGACTAAATTAACAAAAATGAGAAATAAGGTTCTGGTATCATTTTTCCTCAATTCTTCATCTTTATCTAATTCATGTCTCACACTGAACAAGGCCAGGTCTAACAGCCACACTGTCTGTGGGAACTTATGTCACCAGTGATGTAAGGATGACTCATACACTGCTGGCATTAGAGCTGAACGTCACTGAAAACAAATCAATTGATGAAATGAAGATGGATTTAGAGCGATCGATTTATAGAATCTGTTTAATCACCGTAACTGTCATCCACTGATTTGCGTCAGTGTTTGAACCCATACACACCCATGGACATGCTCTTTAAAATTCATCAGAATTGATTGCATTCACTGTGTGAGTGCAATGTATCCTAACCACTGATTAGGTTCTGTTGGTGATTCATCTCATCTCCTTATTGGCACTTGGACAAAGGCATGTATATCATTCAACATCCTCTGCTGTTCAGTTAACATGGCTTTCAGTTAATATGGCATACAAGGCATTGGCATTCAGTTAATATGGCATACAAGGCATTGGCATTCAGTTAATATGGCATACAAGGCATTGGCATTCAGTTAATATGGCATACAAGGCATTAGCCTTAACAGGTTTCTTCCTTCCTTTAGCTGCGAGGAAATTCAAAATGTCATTTCTGTAAAAGATGTCCACATGTTTATAGGGCTTGAAGGATGCTTCAAAAACGTTATCAATGACATTGTCGTCATCGTCATCATCGACATTGTGGTTATTGACGTCATCCTCCTCCATCTCCTGCCAACCAGCAGTGTACGCACTCACATGTAAAAGAACTCCTCAAACTCATGTTCAATATGACAGAAAAGAATGTTAGCATTTTCCTTTTAAAAGAGAAAGACGTAGATAAAAATAAATAAAGTGCACACAATTATAGCTCTGGTCCTTTTCAGAGGTCCTTTTCAGAGCAAAGACGGTAATGTACGTCTCATCTTTTCACAGACTGGCTGTTGTTTACACAAGAATACCAACAGTATGCAAAGACACAATTTTTTTGCTAAGAAGAAAGGGAAATAAAGGCTCAAATGTAAGAAAATAAACACAATTATATGTGCTGTTATGGGAAAATAATCAGTGATATGCTGAAGTGACACCATTTACCACCCTGATATTCATTCATTTTCTACCGTTTATCCAAACTTCTCGGGTCACAGGGAGAAGGCAGGATACAACGTGGACGGAGTGCCAAACCATCGCAGGGCACACACACTCGACCCTGATGTTGATTTCAAAATAAATTTCAAAACAAGTATGTCTCTAAGTGTTTTTATAAAACTATTTGCCAACATTTTAATGTATAAGTATTAATTAAAGAACAACACAATTCCTTTTATGTTGTGGAATGTCCATTAGAAGATTCTTCCCATTATCACTTACATTAAAACAGCTATAAGTAACTCTCTTGAAGGTAATAATACAAAATAATGTCTTAGACCCAAAGACTTTCCCATGGTGGAAACTTTAATTAAAACTTTATGTCTCACGGTTGCAAAAAATCTAAAACTGGAGCCTCCATATAAATGAGAAACACAAACAAACACAAAATGATCCCAGAAACCTTCATAACATTACAATGATTACATAGATTTTTTAAATCAGCTGATCCACAATACAAACAGAAATAATAAAGAATTAGAACTTGTGTGTTAATATAAACCTTGCAGCAGGAAATGAAGTTAAAGCTGCTGTTATAAAATAACTTTTAATCAACACTTTCTGACCAATCAGGTCCAAGATTTCAGCGGCACTGTGGTATAAATATATACTGTATTTATATTACCACTAGTCGTTCTGCATATTTTTTTGCATATGCGTTCTTACTTATTCAGGCATCACCTTAATCATGTTATGCACACATGCAAGATGTTCCACCGTGTTAGAGAAGGTTTTAACTTGATGCCTGGGTTGACAATAATTGTCTTCTGTAGAGTGCTGTGTTACTGTAATGCCCTTTACAATGGCTGTCAGCCAGTACATAGTCGTGTCTCTTTCATAGCCCTGACATCATCCTGCACCTGGAAAACAGCTTTGATTCCCTCGTCCAGAAACAACACTGTTCCTGGAAGAGCTTCCCACCCCAAAAGAACACCCCCACATTACACACATAATTTTTAATTCAACTGATAAGTCATTCAATGAAAAGTCTATGACACGTGTGTGAAGCTCATATCCTATTCTGTAAGCTGTCTGGAGCTGAAGCGTGACTTTCTGGGAAGAAAGCACTTCTCGGTATAACAGCTGGCGATGAGGGAAGGAGGGGGCCACATGGCAACGGTTGCTATAGCAGTTATTCATATTTGTCACTTTCATTGTTATCAATGGCTAAAGAAATGATGAAATACTTGGAAAAATTCAATTCATTCAAGAGCAGTTCTATGTATGTATAGCATTTTAGATTTACATTTATTGCATTTGGCAGACACCCTTATCAAGAGCGACATACATTTTTATCTCATTTTATACAACTGAGAAATTAAGAATTAAAGGTCTTGCTCAGGAGCCCATCAGTGGCAGCCTGGTGGACCTGGGATTTGAACTCACAACCTTCCGATCTGTACAGTAGTACAACATCCCAACATTTAGCACCTACCGTAAATGTTATTTTAAAGTTCCATAGAATTAAAATGTTTTTAGTTTCTAAGATCACTTGAGCTGCAAAGATAAATATAAAGATAATATTTGTATTTATATGAGAACAAACCACGTATAAATGTGACCTACATTTTTCCTAAAGGCTTTATAATGCAGGTCATTAAGCATGCTTATCTCTGCCCTATCAGATACCAGAAATAAACAATATTTCCAGTAATGCTGGTGGGTAAATTTAGACCAGGCTTTCATCTACATTGGGTGCAAAGAGCAAGAGTGTGTAAAACTCTCAACCATCCAGCAAAGCTTTGTCTTACTCTGGGATAAGGCATCTCATGACTGGTTTGTGGGAGTAGGCAGGCACTTTCGATGCATATGTATTAAAAGCATGTGTAGGTGGTATTATGTTCTAAGCTTTTCCCCATGAGCCCCACTTTCCAGTTTGTTTGAGATCTTGAGAACTAAGAAATACTTTAATGAACTAAAAACATGTTAATTAACCATCTATTGTGAAAGAAAGCAAAGGCACAACGTCTTTTAAAGAAAGAATTCAAAACACCTGCACAATTGTCAATCACTCTGAATTCATACGTTTACTGACACGTCTGATTTTTTATTGGGTAAAAAGAAGCCTGCTTTTTCTTTTTATATTCTGTTGTTGAAACTTAGACATTCTGCACAAATTGTGTAAACATTGGCAGGTCTGGAACAGTCTATTAATTTATTTTGGTATTTTCCATCTCAAATTTACCAAATTTCCATTTGGTATTGTTCAAGAATACCAAATGGAAATCCATTTGGAAATCCAATCCTGTTAGAGGCCTACGTCTCGGTACCGAGCCACCACCGCTAGGAGGCGAAAATGCATCAAATTCATTGTAACTTCATTGTAACTTTTAAGCATTAAATCCTCTAAATACACGGTTAAATTTGTTCTAAGCTTTTCCCCATGAGCCCCACTTTCCAGTTTGTTTGAGATCTTGAGAACTAAGAAATACTTTAATGAACTAAAAACATGTTAATTAACCATCTATTGTGAAAGAAAGCAAAGGCACAACGTCTTTTAAAGAAAGAATTCAAAACACCAGCACAATTGTCAATCACTCTGAATTCATACGTTTACTGACACGTCTGATTTTTTATTGGGTAAAAAGAAGCCTGCTTTTTCTTTTTATATTCTGTTGTTGAAACTTAGACATTCTGCACAAATTGTGTAAACATTGGCAGGTCTGGAACAGTCTATTAATTTATTTTGGTATTTTCAAGTTTTAAACCCATGGTTAATATATTACTTAATTAATAGCCACCTCAAGCCCACATAGCAGCTATTCTGCGAGTGGGATAAGAATCTCATAGTATTAGGAGCTACCTAGATTGAGCCTCTTGCTTTCATCAGCAAAGTGTGTAAAAATAAAGGACAATTTGTTATTTGTTAATTAACCAGTACTTCTTCATACAGGATCTGATGCCTTTTACAGAAACACTAAGTGTAAGGTGAGAACGCATTCTGGGTTTTACAGTATGTCACTCACAAAGCAGGAAAAAGAGACATATTCACAATGTGATTCACAAGTTTGTCAATTGGAGTAACTAGCAGATGATTGCAGTGCATATTTGAACAGCCATGGAACACTTGACTAACATAAAAGCAATGCAACAAAAGCATTGCTGTTCTTCATTTTATTTTTTGAAAGGTCAAATAGAAACATATGTCAAAACAGAATAGCTGCCACCCAAATTCAATCCCAACCACAAATGGTATGGTACTGGTATTCTGGCAGAGGGCTGTGGTCCATTGTAAGCTATGGAGAAAGAGAAGAGGTATATTGCACTGGTAGGTATTGCAAAATGTTCCCATATGTGTGTTATTGTCAACAGTCTACTTATGTGTGCTTTCTTTTAGATGGTTGTTGTTAAGCAAGATGGACCTGACACAACACACATCCCACTCACCTTGAACTTGAACTTGGAGGTTTGTCACATATAGAGTGTTATAATGTATACTTTTTTGCTGTGATATTCTTAATTGCAAGTTTTCAAACTTGGCAAACATTAATATGTATATAGTGTAAAGTCACATAAAGCATATGAGATATGTAAGGCACATAAGACATAGGACATAAAGCGCACAAAAGTGAAGGACAATACAGTACAGGAGAAAAACATCAGCTGATTGGATCATAAAGTGTCCTGATTTGATGTGTGTGAAATGTGCATGTTGTTGGATTGAATCATGTGATAGGACACTCCAGGTCTCCAGGTGTACCACTAAGCTTATTGTACCACCCTTTGTGCTTTGTGGTTCAAACCGGTGTTGTCTACATACCACACAGTGATGCTTGTCAGAATGTTTTTAAAGGCGTTCCTGTAAAATACGGTAAGGAATAACCTCGTTGGTGTGTGCAGACCACGTTAACCACTTAAATATCTGAATCTTGAAATATTGGTATTGTGTCACCTTTTGTAGTGACCATCGGCAGTGGTAGCTCATGTGGTTAAGGCTCTGGGTTGCTGACTGGCGGGTCAGAATTCAAGCCCCAGCACTGCCAAGCTGCCGCCGTTGGGCCTTTGAACAAGGACCTTAAGCCTCTCTGCTCCTCTCAGTGCTGTATCATGGCTGACCCTGTACTCTGACCCCAACCTCCATGTATGTATGTAAAGAAAGAATCTCACTGTGATGTAATGTATATAAGACAAAATAAAAGTTTCTATTCTATTTTAATCTGTTCTAAAAATAGCCTGGTCATTCTACTACTGTACTAGTACTAGTACTAGTCATACTATTGTGTTTTTATCAGTGAACCTGATGATGATGTTGGAGTTAGATGAAGTCAACCTGTGTGTTAAATGCATGACTAAAATCGACTAACATAATTACATAATCTAATTAATTAGAAAATAATTTAGAAAAGATTGAAAATAATTTAGAAAAGATTAAATATGCACTACATATTCTGTATATGGCATTCCTGCTTAGCATTTATGTTTAATGGTTCATACTTTTTTCTATTTACAAAGACACTCCAGGTGCCCCTCCTCCAAAATGCAGATGCTTAATATATATTGCATCAAGGTAATTACAACCTTCTTAGTACTTCGGCTTCGCTTATTTGGCCATCTAACCTTCACTCGACTCCTACGTTCCTGGCAGAGCTAAACAGTCCTGGATGATGGAGAGCACTAGAGAGGGGCTAAGAGGCTGAGGCCCTATTAAATTAATCAGACAGCTGAACTGTTGTCTCATTTGCATAGATTAAATGCAGCTATAAATAAATGCTCATGCTTGTTCAACTGTGGGTGTTTGCAGGTGTGTGTGGAAAGAAATGCTGGCAGTTTTAAGGGTGGTTGCTTTTTATTCTGGCCTGCAAGCCTGACCATTACCTTCCACTGCTGTCTTTTCTTCCATGTGTGTTTATAAAGTATACTGTATTAAAAGCTTTTGATACAGAGTGAGCCTCAGCAATCTCAAAGCAATAGCAGGTCTACTTATAGCTAAAATTTATTATGATGTCTTACAAAACAGACAACATGTTCTAGTTTTCTCTAATAAACATCACTTTACAGACATCAGTAAATAAACTTGCGTCGGATTTGAACGTCATTGCTTGATTCTGCAATCAGGAAAAAAGTAGAAGAAAAATAAACTCTAAAAAGAGTCTTAAGGACTGAGAAACTGAATGGAAGGAAGTGACACATATTTTCCACAAAGTTAAAAAAACGCTGCGT
Source organism: Tachysurus fulvidraco (assembly GCF_022655615.1). Lineage (NCBI taxonomy): Eukaryota > Metazoa > Chordata > Actinopteri > Siluriformes > Bagridae > Tachysurus > Tachysurus fulvidraco. Next base: position 10,824,593 of record NC_062518.1, read on the forward strand.
CATGGGGCGCTTCATCAGCCTGAAGAGTGTTTACAGGCTGAAAAGTGTCTACAGCTGCTCTCTTCTTGGCACAGAAAGGTCCATGGATAATGGAATTTTTCCAGAAGTACAGCAGACAGCAGTACAGATGACATTAACCCAAACTGCAGCTTTTGGGACATGGAAAAAGCGACTAAGTTGTTTAATAATCCTCATTATCATTCATTCTTTCAACTGTCAATCTGCATTTTGGTTGAAGTGGATTTGAGTATTTGTGTAAAATAACGGTAAATATGAGTGTGGATCTGATAATAGGAACAGGTCAGAAGGTTCCTTCACGGCTATTTGAGCACCCATTTGCTGTAAATCGGAGTGGTTACAAACCTCTGCCTTTTACATGGCTCGACTACCAGCTAAACCGTTTTGATCCTAAGAGAAGGAAAACAAGGCCAGTAAGTCTAAATATAGTGTCTGCCTCTGTCTCAGTGGCCCTAAGGTTTGACCCACGCTGAGTCATTTTGGAATATTCCACTGGGCTTTTGCATTTTTCAAAAATTGCCCATACACAGCCTTTTATTGCCTTTTTCCAATTTGACAGTTTAATAAGCTCATTGTGGCTTTTTAAAGCTGAACCTGCAAATGTTTCTATTGAAAAGCATGAACAAATATAAAGAATTTTGGATGTAACAATGCCATTTCCCTTATGATCCATTGGAATAAATGAACGTTTATGTGACCGTTCACAGTCCAGTGCTTATAAATGAAATCTGGCCTACTTAACTACACATGAATTTTGCAGGTGAACTGCCTATATTTAGCACTATAGATAAAAGGAGAGCATGAAAAATAAGTAAATGAGTGTCAGAACTAGAACAAGCGATCAATGGGATACATATTAAGTGAACAAGATAACGCATAGCATATACCTGAAAGCAAACTTGATTTATTTTAAATCAAAGGAGGCTGGATACAAGAAGGCATCAGTGGAGTATCCCATTAGCAGGTTTATTTATGGTGATCTGCAGGGTTATATATAGCCCACTTGGAAGGTCATCTAGGCCATGCTGTGCTGTTGTCTTTCTGCAATAATAGGGGCTGCGTGGTAATCCTCTCAGCCTCCTTAACTGTGGCGTTCATTTTATCCCCTAGAAAGGGTCAAATAATCTCTTCATTTAGAAAGGCTTCAAAACAATGATGATCATTAATGAGTTTAAGCTTTAAAGAATATTCATGCAAGAAACAACAGTGATCTCTTTTCCTCACTGTTTTATTTCAATTAGATTTAACAGATGACACAGTGAAAGGTGTTAATTTGTTAAATGTGGGATTAGTGATTTCAATATAAAGCATTTTTTATCAAGATGAAGTATAAAAGTAAAAAGAAAAGATAAATACAATCATAAAAGAGTGAAGTTAACGCACAGGCTCATATTAAGTAAACAATAGATAATCCTGCTAATCCTAAATGTATTAAGACTATAACTACAGATGGTTATACTGTATATAACTAATAAAAAGCACTGTCTAGACCACAGTACCTTTAGAAAACCTATAGTCCATAGACATATTTCACAGTCCTTCACCTGTGGTTATGCTACACTATACATTTTCCATTAGCTGATTAATTTATTTTTAAGTGGTTTTAATCCAGAATGCTTAGGAAATGTACAGTGCAAGGGTACATCAAGATGAGGATTAGGATTAAGTAAAAACGGGGCCTGTAAAATCTAACATCAGGTAAAACACATTAGCGCTTTTGTGGAACTGGTGTATGCTGAACAACAAATCCACCTAACTGATGATTTACAGTGAGACATGGAGAGGCATTGTTTCCTGATTGGCTTTCCCATTCGGTGGAGGTTTCTGGTACGACAGTCTCACAAAAAGAACTATTAATATGATCCCTGTTGACAAAGAGAAAACAAATGTTACTGCTAGAAATGCTAGAAATGCAGCATGTTCCATTCTGTTGTGCTTATCTGGATAGAAACTTCTACTCACAAACATTGCAGTGATTATTATTATTATTATTATTATTATTATTATTATTATTATTATTATATATTCATTCATTCATTCATTCATTTTCTACCGCTTATCCGAACTTCTCGGGTCACGGGGAGCCTGTGCCTATCTCAGGCGTCATCGGGCATCGAGGCAGGATACACCCTGGACGGAGTGCCAACCCATCGCAGGGCACACACACACACACTCTCATTCACTCACACACTCACACACTACGGACAATTTCCCAGAGATGCCAATCAACCTACCATGTATGTCTTTGGACCAGGGGAGGACACCGGAGTACCCGGAGGAAACCCCTGAGGCACGATGAGAACATGCAAACTCCACACACACAAGGCGGAGGCGGGAATCGAACCCCCAATCCTGGAGGTGTGAGGCGAACGTGCTAACCACTAAGCCACCGTGCCCCTATATATATATATATATATTTACCTTATATATTTATATTCATAAGCCACATTTAAGGAAATGCACAATTTACAATCCCTGTACTACTCATCATTAATAAATAATACCACTGACCAAATTTCTTTTGGCTGGTGATCATTTGAAGTACTTCAGTGACAATGACATAATGAGTTGCTAGGAGTGTATCAGACACAGCAACATTTTAAAAGTTTTCTATAGTAATGGAATGAAACCAGTTTTGGTAAAGGACCTTTAAATGAACTTTAAAACCCTATCTTAGACAGAGTTGGGATTCTTACCTATAACTCCCAGAGTTCCAAGAAGGACTCCCAGTGTGGACTGGATAGTGGGCATCCCTGCAAGTTGCTTCGCTGCAGTGCGGCAATTCCCTCTTACGTTACATGTGCACACAGTTACTGGAAGTGGAGAGGTAAAATGTCAAGGTTCAATTCTTTTTGCACATACAGTAAAGAGCATAACTGTAATTGAGGAGAGATAACAGGGCAAATAAGGGCAACTCACACACACACACACACACACACACACACACACACACACACACACACACACACACACACACACACACACACACACACACACACACACACACACACACACAGCTTTACTTCAAACTTGACACACAGAGGAGCAAGCAGCATCAGAGAGCACCAGTATTTAAAATATCAGAGTTAAGGGTGGCCTCAGTTTCCTTTTTTTTACACACCAGTTGTCAGACATCAATCAATTATAATTGAGAATTAAAATATAATAATACATTTATAAGCAATTATATTAAATACTAATTAATTTTTCATTGCATCCTTGATTGTTTATTTCAGCTGTTCCCTTTTGATCCAAATCCCTACTCGGCACTTAGTTAAGATTAACAATGCCCACATTATATTATAAACACTACATGCCCTTACAATACCTGTTTTAGATTTATTGCTATGTCATCAGCAACATGTACAATAAATGAATAATAAATGAAAAGGAAGATCTTTAAAATAATGTTCCGCATATTAAATTGCAATGATTCATGAAAAGTGAAATGAAAGTTACAGCCTCGGTATAGCTGGGATGGTTAGGTCACCATGACATCAAATTAACCTTTTATTCCTCCACAACTCGTTTCTATTACTGTAGATATACTGAGCCCTGGATATACTGACTTACCAGGCAAATTAATGAAGGTGCTTCTGGGAGGAGAGCTGCTATCTGAGATGGTGAAGGGCACCGTATAAACATCAGGGGTTAGATAGTCCATATTCAGAGACAGGTTGGTGTGAGTGTCTGTGGAGAGAAAGGAGTACTGAGATTACAATACTTATAAATTAACCTAACATGGTGCAACCACCAGAGTCTGTGAAATTTGATTAATTCATGATTCTGTGATGGGAAAGTAATAGCTAAACTTTGTTCACTTTGCAGATTTCTTCAGATTGAAGACAAAGCACATTCATAGAAACTTGAACACGTTGGAATGGCCTCAGCGTTCTGAGTGTGTGTGTGTGTGTGTGTGTGTGTGTGTGTGTGTGTGTGTGTGTGTGTGTGTGTGTGTGTGTGTGTGTGTGTGTGTGGAGGTGGGATTTGAACCTTTATCTCAGGAGCTTAATCTCTGATGAGGAGCCATTGCCTAAATTGACTTGCAGGTCCCTTTGAATAAAATAAGTAACTGTAAATTAAAGACAATCAGCCCATTGAAAAAGAGCATAATGATGACATTTTAATCATTGGTGGTTCCACACTAGGCATTTTTTTTTCCTTGACTGTCAGCACACATGTTACATGAACATTTGATGGGAAGCGCGTGCGAGGCAGAACGCAACTGCTTTTTAAATGCGTTGCCACAAGAGTTCTGTTTGTCACATCAAAGATCTACCAAAATCTAGAGAACATTTGACTGTTCAGAAAAGCCAAGCACTTTTTTCTATTACCCCACCAATCTCAAGGTCAAGGCTCAAGGAGCAATTGAAAAACATCATTAACAACAACAACAACAATAACAACAAAAAGACATATCCCCAGTAGAAAAATGATGCTGAAGTGATGGTAAACATAGCACTGCAGCAAGCAAGCTAACTGTTAAAATGTTCATCTCTTTAGGAGGAATAATGCACTTAATGTTTCTTCAGAATGGACCACAACTTTAATCTTGTTAGTAGCAAAATAAGGATCTTTATGAGATCGGAGATATTTTAACCAGAACACAAAGCTCCATAAGATTCATAGTGAGAAATCAGTCAATGTGTTGTTCTTAATAAAGCTAGTTTTGATTTTAAAGTGTATGCAGCAGCTGATATTTAAGGCTGTAGGCGTTTTTGAGTGCTTGGGCAGTTACTGTACCACATGTTTGCCATGGAAGAGTGTTATACTGTTAGCAAATGCTTGTGTTGGTACAGCTTGGAAAACACCGATATCTGTCCTGTATCTAATCAGAGCTTAGTTAGGTGACATTGAAGCAAAAGCTCAGTCCACTAAAGAGGTCATGTTATCACTCTTGGTTTAATCTTATCACAGCTCCTAAAAGGCCTCTACTGTCTTTTGACACTTATATCCTTTAATGTTCCGCTGGGTTTGAGAGGCTGAAGAGGCTGTGATGACGCCAGGAGCAAACTGAGAAACACACCTATCTTCTGCTGTATCTGTGCTGTCAGAGGTGAGGAGTATGTTACACACTCCACTCTACTCACTACAGAAGGGACTGCAGTGATGAGAGCTTGTACTGGAATCCAGGTTCGGTCTGTTGCCCTGAGATCACGTCTGATTCATTCAGGTTTAGAATAACGGCCACTTTCTTACTCGTTACTAAGCAACACAGCAGCCATTTAAAATGGGTCTTCACTAAAACTCTTCACTAATAAGAAAAAAAATGTTCTGAGGCAATGATGTGCACGAAAAAAGGCACATAATCTGCAGCTACGTATTTACTGATATCCATATACTGATGTGTTTTTTTATTAACTGAACGAGAGAAGAAAAGACTGAAGAAAACGCAGCAGGGAATATACAGTAAGAGTTTATAGCTGATGAAATGTCAGTGCCAATACTGCTATGAATATCACTACTTGTGATATTTTTGTGAAAGAAGAGTGAATTTATAATGTCTGTACAATGTCTGTCCCACGTTTTTAGCAATGACAATATTGGTGTAATAATAACATAGTAAAGCTGGACCTGTAGCAAATATTCATTTTATATTAACCCTTTTTTTTTTGTCCCAATCTGCTCAAATTCCCACCCCAACCAAGCTCATAGCCAGTTCTGTTCCCTTGCCCCATGACGACGCATGGCTGTGGTACCATTACTATAACCTATTTATCTTTTTTATTTTTTTATATGATTTTCATTCATTCATTTATTCATTTTCTACCGCTTAATCCGAAGTATCTCAGGCGTCATCGGGCATCAAGGCAGGATACACCCTGGACAGAGTGCCAACCCATCGCAGGGCACATACACACACTCATTCACTCACACACTCACACACTACGGACAATTTTCCAGAGATGCCAATCAACCTACCATGCATGTCTTTGGACCGGGAGAGGAAACCGGAGTACCCGGAGGAGTAACATGCAAACGGGGAAAACATGCAAACTCCACACACAAGGCGGAGGCGGGGATCGAACCCCCAACCCTGGAGGTATGAGGCAAACGTGCTAACCACTAAGCCACCGTGCCCCTTTTATATGATTTCTTGATTTTAAAAAATTTAAATCTACACTAAATATAGATTTTATCAGATTTGGTCCTCATGAAAATCTGAGTAAATGGACACAACACACAAACAAATAAATAAGAATTGATGATCAGACTGCAATTCATTGATGGAGGGAGAAGGAATTATTTCTATTCATGATGTTACATATTAATTTTATTTGTTTTATTTTTACCATATAGTCTTAAATAGAGGAAATAAAATCCCAAAGGAGCACAAACTTGGTAGCCGCTCGGTAGGAGGTACAGTAAGATCTAATGAGAAACCTGAGGATGTATGACTACATCACAGCCATGATGAAGGAGAGTGAATGAAAAGGAAGCCATGTAACAGGTTGCTTGTGTGTGTGTGAGTGTGTGTGTGTGTGTCTGTGTGTGTGTGTGTGTGTGTGTGTGTGTGTGTGTGTGTGTGTGTGTGTGTGTGTGTGTTTGTGTAATTAGCACATTTAGTCTTTATGTTCAGTAAGGCCCCAGCTGTGAAAATTTCAAGTCAATGTAATTATCCCATTACAAAAAAAGCATATGCCTTTTCATCTATTAACAGCTCGTAAAAAAGCAAAAGAAAGCAAGTGGCACAGAGACCCAAACAACCACCTGACTCAGAGAATCAATGCAGTCATCTCAGGCAAGTCAACATGTTCACCGGGAATCTGTTTGTCACATTAATGATGGTTATGTGCAGAGGAAAAGAGTTATTGCACTTCTTATTGTCAGCTGTGAAATGCTCAGGTCAGGAAGGCAATTTCCTTGAAATGTCTGTCTCTCATGTTTTCAGATCATTCTGCTCCTTACACACAGCATGATTCAGTAGGTCTCTATAAAACACCTAATTCAGATGACGTCTTTCACTTACTGGACTGGTGAATTGCCACTGAAATGTTATTTTCTGAATAGCCATTTTTAACCTGGCCTGACGTCAGCAGCTGGGACCGCCTTTGTGTCTGAGTGCATTGACGTGATTTTGTCTTTTCTTCTTTCTTCCATCTACTTTTTTTTTAATGCACCTGAAATACTGTCATTTATTCTCAATAGATTCTGATCCAAAATGAAGCAAGTGTGTCAAGACCACTGCATAACCTCACAGTGCTACAATAGCCTTGACTATACAGTGACGAAGGTAGTAATAATATCATTAGATAAACACTTTACTGTTCTTATACAAATGCAGAAATGGTGTTTAAAAGTTTGTTAGTCTACTGACTGGTATTTGAAGTCTGTGGTTGCGTTGTAAGCGAATTTCTTTATTCTTGTGAAAAGTAGTGGACTTACTTATCGATAAATTCTGAAGGTCTCACAGAATTTTTTTTTTTTTTACATGTATCTTATTTGCAGCACATTTTATTTTATTGTTGAATAACATAATATATAGAAGTTGCTCTAAGTAAGCCTTTTTCTGAGAGACTGGGTTGGTCTAAAGCCATAACAAGAGTCAGTCAATCATGATGTAATGAACACATAGCACAAGGGTTAGGGTTAGGGTTAGGGTTAATAATCATAACAACAGTGATACTGGTGATTATGAAAATAACAATAGGTGAGCAGCTGTCAGTGTCTTAGCAGGTGACAATAATATTAGCATTGACCACAATGAGTAAAAAGTTAGCAAGACCATTAGCACTGTATGCACTGAGAAATATGTTAATTAGAGAGTTACTACTGAACACAATGAATAATAAAGTCATTAGCATCAGTTAACACATATCGCACAGTGAGCTTCACGATGTTCACCACTTCCTTTATCTGAATGTTTTCACACTTAAACCAAACTGCATGCAAAATTAAGACAGCATTTGGATTTTATTCTCTATGTGGTTGAGTTGGTTCATACCAGAGATTGAATGGCAAAGTAAAGTGAACTGAGGAGGTAAATAACCCAGGGTAATTAGATCATCATGGGCAACACCGACCAAGATTTTGTCTTTCATGGTTCTGTTCTATATTATATTTCTTTTATGTTTCTTGTACCACATTTGGCTTTGCTACACCCTGTTTTTTTAATTACAGTGATCATTGGATTAAATGCTAACTGACCGTTGATGGGGGTGAGTTTCCAGTTTCGTCTCACTGTAGGCTCGCTGCTGAGCGAGAAGTTGAGGCGGCCACCATGCAGAGGCCCGTCGCTGTCCCTAGAAGCCAGAACCAGCGCCTGATCTTCCAAGCGTGGTGTGCAAAGGTACTTCCAGGAGTAATCACCCACCAGAACAGGGCTGTTATCGTTCACATCCAGAATATGCACCGTCACTAGAGTGCAGGCGGACAGGGATGAATTACCTGCAAGATGTGGAAATTAATTCAGTATGACTTTCATAGCTAGAGTAGGACTGCAGCTTCTAACCAGATTTGGAGCTTTTTAAAAAAAAAAAAAAAAAAAGATTAATCTTGTTTCCAGGGGGGCACGGTAACTTAGTGGTTAGCACGATTGCCTCACACCTCCAGGGTTGGGGGTTCAATTCCCGCCTCCACCTTGTGTGTGGAGTTTGCATGTTCTCCCCGTGCCTCAGGGGTTTCCTCCGGGTACTCCGGTTTCCTGCCCGGTCCAAAGACATGCATGGTAGGTTGATTGGCATCTCTGGAAAATTGTCCGTAGTGTGTGAGTGTGTGAGTAAATGAGAGTGT
>NC_062518.1:11218343-11254181 GCF_022655615.1 Tachysurus fulvidraco
TTTCTTTTTTTTTTTTGGGAGAACATCCTGCTTTTATCATGGAGTGTATGAGGAGCATGTGGCAAATAAGATTCAGTGGTAGTTGTCAATGCCATAGGAATAGCAGTGGTATTAGTAGGTAGAGATGTATAACATATTCAAACAAGTATATTAAATAAAACCTGTGATTTCAATTACAGCTGGCGATACTGTCTGGAAAATACGAACACACGTCATGTACAGAAAAGTAATTGGGTCAAAGCCGTCATTTCCCCCAAGGAGCCAGCGTTTAACGGTAGTTATTATATTCCATTACTGTAGGGATTACTCTTATCGTATTATCTTATATCAGTGTTTCCTGCACACAGGTTACAGTGTGGTGGTGGAGCTCAGGGGTTTAGGGGTCAGAGCAGAAATACCATAAACTAAATGACACAGGAAGCTGATGGACCTGGTAAAGATAAGTGTAACACAAATCAATCTCAATTTCCTGAGCGATTTCATCCAGATCAGCCTGTTTATAGGTAACCTGTGCTCAATACTGACATACAATAGTTACTGATTTACATGGTGTTTGCATGAGAGCCAGGATTTTTTTTAAAGGGATTTTTTTTTTTGCTTTTTTGCTGTTGAAAAATTTATGATTTGATATGTCCCTTGTGGTCTTATTGCTGTGGCCCGGGTTCGATTCCCAGGCAGAAAACCAACCCAGCCAATCAGGGGTTTACTCTCAGTGCCGGACACAAGCCTCAGATAAAATGCGAGAATTATGTCGGGAATGGCATCCGGAGTAAAACCTATATTTGTGTATCCGATGATCTGCTGTTGCGACCACAAACAGGAGCAGCCAAGGGACAACAATAACAAATGATTTTTATATAATAATAATAATAATAATAATAATAATAATAATAATAATAATAATAATAAATATTTGTTTCATTTAAATGCTTCCTCACAATTCTATACAGAAGCGAACATGACATGGATTGGAGTTAAATCCTGATTATTCACTGTGACATGAGTGGGTGTGTTTCTGTTAGGAGATGGAAGTTACCGGATTCGCTCTTTACACACGGCTCTGATAAAGTCCTGTACATGTGGCTGTGTGAGGTGTTGGTCATAGTGTTGGATGAGTTTAGAGTAAATGGTGGGAACAGCCATGAACACGGTCACCACTGGAGATCGGGAACTTAGCAATTCCTCCCATACCTGAAGAGAGAGAGAGAGAGAGAGAGAGAGAGAGAGAGAGAGAGAGAGAGAGAGAGAGAGAGAGATATTATGCACTAACTTGCATAAGAATTCACACCCTCACAAAGATTCAATATTATAGCCTTAATTTTACGATTAAATGTTATTTATCAACTGAGTGGGATCAAGTGTCTGCAAAAAAAGAATTAAATAAAGTAGAATTTATTGAAGTGTGGTAAGAAGAAAAAATAAAATCATAAGAAACCACATGTTGAAATTGCAGCTAACACAAAGCATAAGATTTTACATAAACTCAAAGCTTCTCGGCACCCAGGGGACACCATCCCCACAGTGAAGCATGGTGGTGGTAGCCTCATGTTACAGAGATGACCAGGAAAACTGCTCAAGACTATCTCTGTTCAACGACAGTCACCATGCAACCTCACAAAGCTTCATGAATAGGCAAGAAGAATCAGGACCCAGATTTTTATGACGGAGACATTTCCCAGAAGACTTTTGTAAATGAGATGCAATTATAGCCAGAGATGTTTAAACCAAATACTGACACATGTGAGTGAATACTGCAGGCAACAAATCTCTGCTGTTTTATTTAAAATGCTGTGGAACAATAAAACATTTTTGCACATGCAATGTAAATAAAAACAAACATTTCATTTAAGTCCATATCAGTCCAATCCATGTCACTCATACACCATATCACTCTCTCTCACCCCCTCACCCCCACCCACCCTCTCTCTCACTCACCCACCCCCTCACACTAACTAACTCACCCCCTCACATTCATTCTCTCAATCACAATCTCTTACTCACCCTCTCACTCAATCACTTACCCCCTCTCACTCATCCTCTCACCCCCTCACACTCACTCCCTCACACTCCCTCACTCACCGCGTCACACTCACCCCCTCACCCCCTCACCCTCACTCACTCACCCCCTCACTCTCACTCACCCCCCCACACTCACGCCCACTCACTCACGCCCCCTCACCCACACACTCACCTCCTCACACTCATTTAAACAATCACTCACCCACTCACATGCTCTCACCCCCTCATCCTTATGCACCCTTCACACTCACTCACCCCTGCACACTCACTCGCGCTCTCACCCACCCACCCACACACACCCACACACACGCAGAGAGAGAGAGAGAGAGAGAGAGAGAGACAGAGAGAGACAGAGAGAGAGAGAGAGAGAGAGAGAGAGAGAGAGAGAGAGAGAGAGAAAGAGAGAGAGAGTCAGTCGCTGAGCGAGTCTGCACGGCTGGCTGCATCTCCACGCTGCTGTGGGAGAAAAGTGTGAATTAATTGAAGGTGAACGACAGATTCTCCTCCTCCATCACCCCCACCCACCCCCCATAGGAGGCTGCCTTCTTCCAGCCTTCCCTCCTCCTCATTCTCTCCATTTCATTATTTCCTGCTTCAGTGCCTCTGCTCTCTTATCAGTCTCTCTCTCTGTCTCTCCCCCCTCACCCCCCCCACACGCACATACACACACACACTCTGTAAAACACACACACACTTTTATTAGCTGAAAATGAATCCCGACTTCTCTCCTCGTCTTTGTCTCTCTGCAGTCATATCTCAGGGTTAATAGATTTCCTGATTGTCAACATTATTCATTAACATGTCCGTTTTCAAAAAAAAAAAAATCTCCATAACCCTGGAAGCTGAAAAAATATCAAAAATAGAGAGCAATCTATAAATATTTTTGATATACAGCCATGTTTAACAAGGCCATTAGTTGTGGACACATCTGAAGGTATATCAAATGTCCTCAAAAAAACAACAACAATGCCATCATTCTGTTCACTACATTAATTCTCCATAATGACACATTAACACTGTAAAATGGAAAAAAGTGAAGTGACAACTGTGAGTGTAATACACATCTGTAGCAGAGGCAAAGTACCACTGATTCTAAAAATCTAAAGTAACATCACACCATGTATGTTTTAGCCTTTAAAGCTATAGTGTGAGAGAGAGAGAGAGAGAGAGAGAGAGAGAGAGAGAGAGAGAGAGAGAGAGAGAGAGAGAGAGAGAGAGAGAGAGAGAGAGAGAGAGAGAGAGAGAGAGAGAGAGAGAGAGAGAGAGAGAGAGAGAGAGAGAGAGAGAGAGATACAGCAGTAAAAAGGATTAAACAAGAGTGTTAAGACTCAAAGAAATCATACGAGTGACAATAACCAATAAATAACCCATAACTAACTAACTAAATAAATAAATAAACGAATGAATGAAGAGAGAGAGAGAGAATGACAATCTAGCGTGTGTGTGTGTGTGTGTGTGTGTGTGTGTGTGTGTGTGTGTGTCAGACAGAAAGACAGGGAGAGACAGAGAGAAACAGAGACAAAGAGAGAGAGAAACAGAGAGAGAGACAGAGAGAAAGAAACAAAAACAAAGAGACAGACAGAAACAGAAAGACAGACAGACAGAAAAACAGAGACAGACAAACAGAGACAGACCGAAACAGAGAAAGACAAACAGGCAAACAGACAGACATACAAACAGACAGAGACAGACAGGCAAACAAAGACAGACAGACAGTATACAAAAGTCTCTTTACACAGGGAACATGAACATTCCTTAGCAAAATGTTTTCTAAACACTTTCACAGTTTATATTATATATTATATATATATATTTCAGGCAGCCTTTAAGAATGCCATTAACAAAAAGAAAAATAATCATTCTCATGGCTCAATCGGGAAAGTGTCGCAAGATCGCGATGGTCTTTAACAGGAAACACAGTGAGCACATCACACGACACTGGGAGCCGAAGCTGGGAGAAATCACTGTGTGTTTAAAAGGAAATAGCAATCCTGTAAAGGATGTTTTATATCTTTTTTTAATCAGGATATTTATCGGTCTGTCTGTCTGTTTAAAGAGACAAACCTTATTTATTTTAATAGAATGCCAAAACTGACATGTAGGCAGGGAAGTACCTGAGGCTGCTGGCACACTGTTACCTAACCAATGCAGGAAACCGTGAGCACAAACAATTCACTGTAATTCAACATTAGAACCAATTTCTATTATTAGTACCAAAAAAATAAATAAATAAAAAACATTAAAGTGGCTGGTGTTGATTTCATCTCAGTATCCTTCAAGAAACCCTTCGATCCTTTAAACTAGAGTTAAAGCAGTATTTTCTGAATACGCAACAGTTATATTCAACACGCACCAGAGTTTCATCAGTGGAAGTGGATAAATCTATAATAGCTGAACGGATTTAATTCTGCATTTGCAAGCTTTGCACTTTTCCTTCAACCTGTGACACACTGCTCTTAGCGCTCGATTTTCCCGAACGCACCACAGGATACACTTTATCACTTATCACATGTGCAGCCATTCATCTTTATTGATAAAGCAGTATTTCAACACAAGATCATGATAACAGTCATGTGACATGGATATGTAATATCTGTACATGATTCTCTACACGAGTTTGCATCCTAGAAATCTCTCTTTCTTTCTTCCTTCCTTCCTTTCTTTCTTCCTTTCATTCTTTCTTTCTTTCTTTCTTTCTTTCTTTCTCTTACTACACACTCTTTACTGCGGGAGGAAAACAAACTCATTCATCCCTAAATCTCTGTGTATTTTCCACTTGAGCAGGAAGCAAAATTGCATCCTAATCAGTCAAACAGCTCAGAAAAACAAAAGCGCTGCACGTATCGATTTTTCTGCTTCATTAAAAATTTCTGAAGCCTCGTGTTGTAAATAATAAAGCCAGAGGAAAAAAAAAATCACTGTGATGTTTTTTAGAGAACAGAAACTTCATTGTTTTTGGCACATCACAAGGTCACATCAGTAAAGACGATGGAGAGAGACTTCTTAGCATAAATGGTGCTGTTGTTGTTTTGACAGTGTCATCTCCACCCTTTGCTGTCATGCAGCACCTTGACTCCCATTAAAATCTGCAGGACCTTTAAACCTCCTCCTCTTCCAGAGCCTCCGAATCATCCTTCAACGTCGGCGCATCGATTGATCCGCTCGCGAGTCTGCCGCACTCGGATACAAAGCCGCGCGAGGCAATCCATCACACGCACTCCAACGTTTTGGTGTGACAGTCTGGTTTCGTTCTTTTGCAAACTCTCTCTCTTTCACACACACACACAAGACACACACACACACACACACACACACACACACACACACACACACACACACAGTCAGCTCCTGGCCGCTGTCACTGGCGCCTACAGCAGTGGCAGAGCGGCGACGTGGCTACAATTAGCGCGGCCCTGTGACAACTTCCCGATAAGGCTGAACACACACCACACACACACACACACACGCACACACACACACACACACACACACACACACACACACACACACACACACACACCACCTCTTCCAGAAGCTACACACTGATTCGGGAACACAGAGGCTCAGAAACACAGCCCTACAGTACAGAGCCCTTAGAGATCACATACCTGAGGTGCTTAATCATCGCACATAACGAACAATAAATGCAAGAGATGAATGAAATAAAATACAGGAATAATACATAGAAATATTACAACTGCTGAAACGACAAAAAAAATTATTTTTTGCAAACACACCAGAATGGGGGGGAATAAAAATATATATAAAAAAAATTCTGTTCATTTATTTTTGCCAAACACAGCACATTTATTAAGCTTTAATTTAATCCAAGACTTCATGCAAGAACGTTCCATTGGTTTGTAGTAATGTGCAATACACAACTGGTCAAGACAAACACCAACCAAAGGAAAAAAATGGGCTTGCGGCACTTTACTACTGTATCTGTTCGTTTTACCTGCTAAACAAACCAGCCGCTAATCTCTAATCTCATCAATACACAAAGCCAGGTCTAGGAGTATAAAGAGTTCGTGTTACTTACCTGAGGTTATTCTCCTAGAAAAACGATATCCAAGGTGGTTTATTCCTCTTATACCACAGCAATTTGACAACACTGACACTTTTTATTTATTGAAGACAAACTGAATAACTTTTATCCATTTTTAGTTGTGGAACAAATACAGTATATACATCACACTGAAATTTTTTCCGTATACATCTCCTTATAGTACTGTGGGTTGTTAAAGGCATTGGATACTGTGCTCAGTAGTATAAATGCTGTGTATGTAAAATATCAGTGTAAAGTATATACAGTACTGTATATGTACCACAACAGCTACAAGCGCTTAGGAGTAGCAGCTTTGTCAGCCCCCGGATCCGAAGGAGTGGAGACAGACCCGTTCGCAGGATAGCTTCAAATGAGAGGGGTTTAATACATAAGGAAAACAAACATAAATCCACACTACACGGGGAACTAACGTATTAATTGCTACACGTAACTATATTAATGAATCCGCGCTGCCATCGGCAACGTGGCTCACATAAATACACAAAAGGACAATCACACACAATGGGGAACAGGTGTGATGACTGGGAGGAGCAGACGAAGGCGGGGCAACAACAACAAATGCACATGGGCAAAAGTCCGCGCTGATCCCTGACAGATCCGCGCAGATCCCTGACAAGCTTGGCCTTGGCTGGATTTAAGTCTTAACCTCCAATGTATGGACTACTGTGTTACCTCCCTTAATTTAACCGGGGGGGGGGAATTCACCAGATTCAAATGCACACATGGGTTCAGTGTGATGGAGTTGGAGTTTTCAAATCCCTAAATAAACTACTTTATACTACAACCCTGTATAAATGATTCTGTAGAGAGAGATTTCAGTCTAACATGTTTACATTAATATTTCGTTATTTGATCACGCTCACACTACACAATTCGATCTAGTCACTGTTTAAATAAAGTTTTTATAAGCAGCAGAATCACATTTTCAAGTCTGACTGACCACAAATTCCTTTTGTTTCTGTAGCACTAAACAGCCGTTCCCCCATCAGCCACTTTTTCCTGCCTTGAACTCAATAAGGCAAAACGGAGCAGCTTGTCGTGTTACTGCGAAGAACTTAAAGCAACAGCTTCAGACTTTTCCACAAACGTTAAATAAAAGTCAGCTCACTGAAGACTTCATGCGGAGTCCATGTGTAAGCTGTTACTACAGAAACAATAGGAGTGGCCTTGCAGCTGGAAATACTATCCTTTAACTAGTTTCAAATATACGGTCGTCTGCATTAAGGAGAATTTAAGCATCTATATTTCTATTTGAATTCTTGTGAGTTTTACACTGGGCAAGAATGATAAGGAGCTTTTAGATCGTACAAAATGTAGCTAAAGTATACAAGTAAAACAACGTAAACAAGGTAGAAAGTCGTGACTATGAACGACACGAGTAGCTCATGGAATTTCACGAGTGTGAATATCTGCGCCGAGAAGCACTGTAGATTTTTCCATGCTTATCAGTGGCGTGGCTTTAGTCCTTATCAAGCCCAGTGAAAGACAGGACCTTTGTGCTTGTGAAGCAGGTGAGGCCTTTGAACCTGTTAGATCTAATGAATCAGGCACGCTATGGCATGCTGCGTTGGACGGCTTTGTGCTCAGTCTCAATCAGTGAACATTTGCATGTTCTAATTATATTATATTATATTATATTATATTATAAACTGTTCATTATCACCCAAATGAGGAAGAGGTTCCCTTCGGAGTCTAGTTTCTCTCAAGGTTTCTTCCTATTATCTCAGGGAGTTTTTCCTCATCACCGTCACCTACGGCTTGCTCATTAGTGATAGATGTTAGAGATAAATAGCAACGTAATTTTAAACTTTAAATTCTGTTTCTATACTTCTGTAAAGCTGCTTTAAGACAATGTGCAATGTTAAAAGAGCTATACAAATAAATAGAGTTGAATGGAATTGATTCCTCTTTGGTCTCGTGAAGGACAATTTATACCATTTATATAAACCTTTGTACCTAGCAGACCCACTGAAGGGGCCAAGGCCTTGATGACTTTTAGGGTGTGTGAAGGAGGCTTTGTGTTCTTCATGTCTCCGTGTTCAGTCAGACGGAATAAGGTGGATCATATTTCAGGAAAGTTGCCAGTGGCTCATTAATGAGCCGCTATTGTCCATAGCAGTATGTAGTCCATGTCACTACACTGACGTGTAACGGAAAGCTAAGTTCTGGTTAAACGGAGTAACACGAAGCAGACGTGTATTCATACTTTATCATAAATGGTCAAAATAGGGCAGGGTAATCTTTAACAATGGGCATAAAGTGTTCACTGAAGAACTTCTGATAGGTCTGCAATGTAGAGCGGTACACATGATGAGATATTTTACTCTACCTTCTGAGGGTTGAAGTCAGGCAGCATGATGCAGGTGGCCCCCACCCACAGGGGGCACATGAGTTTATTCACAATGCCATGCACATGATGGAGGGGCAGAGTGTGAAGGATCACATCATCTCTGCTCCAAGCCCATTCACTCACCAAGGCCTGGACCTGAGAGAGAAGGGGGAGAGAGAGAGAGAGAGAGAGAGAGAGAGAGAGAGAGAGAGAGAGAGAGAGAGAGAGAGAGAGAGAGAGAGAGAGAGAGAGAGGAGCGAGGGATAGAGGGGGTGTGAGAGAGAGAGAGAAAGAGAGAGTGAGAGAGAAAGAGAGAGAAAGGGTGAGAGAGAGGGAGAGGGTGAGAGAGAAAGAGGGTGAGAGATCTTGTTAAACTCTTATAGCTTGGTCACATGACATCTTTGTGGAAGCATCTGGTGTGAAAGAGTTGTACTTAAACAAATCTCCATACATATATATGACGCTTTTCAACAGTAAAAGGGAATTAAAGGAATGGCAGGGAAATGTGAAATTAAACACCTTGATTGAAGTTTCTTTCTATTACACGTTCCTATTGCCGGGCTTACCTCAAGAAGTGTGTCAAAAGGGATTAATAATGGCCGTGCACACTGCATGACCTGCCACTGGCTTTCTTTCAGCACTAAAATAAAATTCTGTATGACGAAGTGGGTCAGCGGGTCGAACCAATGGGAATACATAGTGACCTGCGTGTGCAGCACATGCCTGAGGGCTGAGATGAGGGTGGCACAGAGACTGTGATGAACATCAGGCAGCTACACAATAATGCAGGTCATGCAGGCTGCTGATGCATTGGAGCTGGTCAGAGAATCTGGCTACATGCACGGCTCACAGATCTGCTTCTCTACGCTCTGTACTGTAGAGTGTAACTCAGGAATCGACCTGAACTCTAACTCTGTATTAGTCTGAGCTGTATTTCACCAGAGACGTTTAGCATCATGTTAATGAGAAATCCCATGTAGGAGTACAAACAAACGCTGGAATTTAAGTTACAGAACACAAGACAGCTACACGGTGACAAATCGATGTATTGAAGTGGATTGAGGTGAAAAGCTGGACAGACTAAAAGCCTAAAGCGCTAAGAAGTGAGTGCTAAATGCCATGGGCACAACTCTCAACATTCTGAGTAATGTAGGAACCTTCAGCAAAGTGAAAATAAAAGAAAATGCTGATTAAAAAAAAACTACTAAAGGCACATAAAGAGAGTTCAGATAAAACTTCATGAGAACTTTGTTCATGTCAATAGATTACAGCACGAGTCCTAAATCCCAAAGACTGAAGAAGTCACTGTCTGGATGCAGTTATACTGAGACGGACATGCAGAAACTTTTCGGCTTCATTTTCCTCATAACTCCAAAAAGAAAATAAACATCGGGTGAAACAAACTTCTTGACTTATGGTGTAAATGTTATGTTATTCCAGTGCATGACTCTGAGGCTTTGTAGTAATGATCTGAGGTGAGCTTAAATACTGGGGCTTCCAGTGAGTCATTTGAGACGCGTCCAATCACAGCTGTGTCTGACACAGTGAGAGTTCAGCACCAAGGACAGCAACCACCAAAGACACCGTGAAAACAAACGCATGTGCACTCGTGTGCATGTGGTGAAGGACATCTGCACTGCATGGACACCCCAATTCGCCACAAATTTCCCAGTCTGGTGGATGAGAAAGGAAAAATGTAGAATATAATTCTATTATTACGTCCCTTTCCTGAGCAGATGTTTTCTCTTTTCTTTCTACACATCTGACCATTACTGCTCTCTTCATCTCACACAACAAGGCCCTTAATGCTTACGCTACTCAGCTCTTGGAATCGACGCCACTTAACAGAGAGGAAACTTTACATGAGTAAACTGTACAGTGAAGCGTAAAACACCATGGCGGTAAAACACTATCTCCTCGAAGAGATGCATAAATGAACCTGCATTTTTAAACGTTGCAATAACATCCTAGCAATCTCAACAAAGCAGATTTTTTAACAATAAATGTATTTCTATCTTAATTAAGAAAGAGTTCAGGCAGATATAGCACAGTACTTTGGAATTATTGAAGCTGATTGGTCAAAGAGTTGTTTTAATAACGGTATTGTTTATAACTGCAGCCCTGACAATAGTGATGCTGAAAAGTAAATCACAGGTTTTTATATATTATCGATTGATAAATTATCGATCAATATTATCGATTTTATAAAAAAAAAGATTGATCAGACAAGAAGTTTTAGTCAGTAAATAAATTAGAATTAAAATTATTATATGGTTAAAACCCTGCGTTTTCCCCTCTGTTGAAAAAACCTTATGCAGAATTGTAGTAATTGAAGATAAGGTCATGACATATTCTGGGCACTTGGGGCATGTCATGAAGCTAACTTTGAAAATAGAAACTTGTATGGAAAAAAAACATTTTTGTTTATTTTGGAATTTATTTTGGAAATTTATTGCCCTTAGTAGACGAACTAGAAACAGAAATACTTAGTTCCCTGAGTGTCTACTTCCATATGAGCTTCATGTTAACCAGAACTGTGAAGTGTTACATGAAAAAGACATTCAGTGCTAAACATGTGCACAACAAAACAGGCACAAATTCCATTTATTTGGCCTCTGATACAAAGAGTTGCTCATTTCTATAGCAACTAATTCACAGGGTCTAAAATGGCAAGGCTGCAAATAATCTCCAAAGAATTTTTAAAAACTATCATAGCACTGGGGATGTTTTCTTATGTATTTATTTATCCTTTATTAAAGGAGTCTCGGGGGTCTGTGCTTTGTGCCGGTCAGCAGGTTTCGGTCATTAGAGAGTTTTCAGGAGAAAAGATAATGTCTGAACATGTCAAAATGTCTTAACTTCACAAGAAAGACACAAAAAAAAATATATAGGCTGGTGAAATAGAGACTGCTTGCAGCAGCTGGAACTGGATCTTATCTTAAAATAAAAGTGTCACGTCAGTACACTATAAACAGTTAAAGGGATGACATGGAAAATTTATGGAAAAATAACAAAGTGAACTATCAACTGATCTGCTTTATTATCATCACAAAGTGTCGTTCAAGTTGTAGCACCACAGATAAGATAAAACTCTGTACCAGTGTCTAAAGGTTAGGAGCTTTAATGCAGAACTGCCTGAGAGCCGTGGCTTTGTCATCAGTTCAGAAAGAAAAGTACTGGAGCTAGATGATAAATTGTGCATACCTCAAGATAAATATTAGACTCAGGCTTCAAAATGTCATGTGTTCTTCACACTAACATGCATTAATCATTTGGGGCCACGGTGAAGGCTCTGGCTTGTTGATAAGAGGATTGGGGTTCAAGCCCCAGCACAGCCAAGCTGCAACTGTTGGGGCCTTGAGCAAGGCCCTTAGCCCTCAATGCTCCATGGGTCCTGTATCACACTCCAACCCCAACCTCCAAAGCAGGGATACTAGCATGAATTCCACTGTGACCTCTATGCCCCAATTTTCATCAGGAAGTGGGTGTGGCCTGACGTTGTTTTGAAACACAAGCTACATCTCAGAAGCTGCACACCACACTAAACACTTACACTGTGCACTATGTACTCTAGTGTATAAATATTACAAAAGGTAGCATCGTCTCGAATAAATCGCTAAGAGAAGTTTCTCAGATGGTGGCAAACATCATCAAAAGCACATAATGCAAACGGCGCTGGCTTTAGCAGAACATTTATAATGCTGAAGTATAAATCACACAATGTGGGCTAAGGTAAAAGACGTTGGTAACGTATGTCGTGGAAAGTCTTGAATTTTTGCTCTAATCTCAGCACCTGGTAGCCCCGCCCTCTTCTCCTACGTAATCAAGTCGAGTGAATGGAGTGTCACGATTTATACGATTTGGGACACGCCTACAGACTCATTCTGTTCTTAGGAATGGGATTCTGGTGAGTGGATAAGATTTTATACCAAATCTCATTCAAGAAAGCTTCAAAGATAGCTCCTGACTTTTCTTTACACATTTACACTCCTACGTAAGGCTGAGGAACAGGACGAGGAGTGAGAAGACAGGTTGAGCCCATCGATCAAAACAATTAATAACGAAAAAATGAAATTCAAAAACGAGTTTTTTTTTGGTTTAAATATCTTTTTGTCATGTTGGTCCATTTTCACATAACGCTTTCCTATATTACCCACAATGCCATTTCAACTCTGTGGCAGTTGTGATGCATAGAGATTTATCCCTTGTTTCTATTCAGAGTGTGATGCAGCAGAGCTTTAGTCTTTTACTCTCCTGGATTACTAACTAACAAAATTGGACTTCTGCAAAAACCCAACACAAGCTCAAGTTATTTCTACATTCGAATTCTCATTAATATGAGACTGATCATAACTGAAAAATAGTGAGTGTGAAACCAAGTTCTTGTGCTTTTTTGTTTTGAGGAGCCGTGAAGGTTTCGCTCTTCTAACAATGTCCGGAATCTCCAAGCACATCCCAAATATTTCAATATAAACTCACTTTTCCCAACTGGAAGGAACAATTTCCTTTAAGATTGAAAGGTTTTGGATACTCAGAAGTTCAATTTGTTTTTCATGTGTGCTTTGTAATAATGAGAATTTTTTTTCGTTTAACCCTGAACTTCTCATCTAGGTGCTCTTATCTAAAATAAGGTAATGACATAGAACAGTACAGTACAGTACACATAAATGGATACAACTAGCCCAGTACCTTACCATCGCCTGCAGGCTGCTGTGTGTGTGAAGGACACCTTTTGGTCTTCCCGTCGTCCCACTGGTGTAAATAATCATGGCTGGCCTCTCCGCCCAATCAGAGATCGCCTCATGTGATTGGCATTGTGGCTCTGCTGTGTGCAGAGCATCCAGACTGGCACTGGGAGGAAGATGTAGACATGGCAACCCTAGTTTCTGAGCTAGAGTGTCCAGTGTGACAGTGTAAGGCTCACCAGCCAGCAGCAGTGAGCTCTGAGAGTCTGAGATGACATACTCGAGCTCAGACACCGGGTGCTTTCTGCAGAGCGGCACGGCCGTGCCACCACACATCCACGTGGCCCACTGAGCCACCGTGTAGGACGCGTCATTGGTGCACAAAAAGGAAATTCGCTTGCCCTGTATATCTCCTGAGTGGCAAGCTAATGCTTGGTGTATTTGTGCTGCTAAGCCTCTACTGCTGCGGTAAAGGCAGCTGTAGCTGTGCGTCTTGCTCTCATCTATAATGGCCACTTTGTCCTTATAATCCAAGGCTTTGGTGAAAACAGGGGTGACTTTTTCTTGTGATCTGTTCGTTCTGGGACCAGAGGACGTCCAGGCTCTGTGGACTAGGTTTCCCACCAGCCGTTTAAGTGAACATTTACTGGGTTTGGAGTGTACACAGTTCTGAAAGGATCTCCACACAGCAGCAGTGGAAACACACAGCATGATGAAACGTCCTTGTTTTAGTCTCAATAAGAGGACAAACTTTAATCACACTAATCATCAAACAGACTAAGGAGAAAAAAGAGAATCAAAACTCTATTAACATCAAGCACACTTTCAGCAATACTTTTATTTCATATGAAAACAAATAGACATACAAAGAGATTCAGTAATGAAAGAACACTACTGTAAAAAGATCTACTGTAGGTTACTTAGCTAAATTATCATTAATTAATTGCAATTGTTTGTTTGTTTGTTTATTTATTTATTTGCTACTAACAAGATATAATTTTCTTTTTTTTATAATGTTTTACAAAATATTGCAGGTGGAACGTATCAGAAGATCTACATTACACACGAACCTTATAGAAGTAACACAGAAGAAATAATCACCGTATAAAATACTGCTATTGTTTATCCTTCTTTAAAAAAACCCCACATAAACAAACAAATAAAGTTTAAGCTTTAGTATTTAACATTACATACGCACTGAAATACCAAATGCGTAGAATTAGCCAAGACTCGAGTTCTCTGAAAAACTAATATTAACCTGCTCTTACCTAAAAGACATTCATGGTCATGTGCAGCGCTTTAATGTTCCGGGTAGAAAACAAGACCGGGAGGAACCCTCAGATACAGAAAAACATAACTCGCTGTTTATTTTTCTTTTTTTTGAATTTTTTGTTAGAAGATTTTTAGTTTTTTTGCTAAAATTTGATTCTTTGCATGTACTGTAAACTTATTATTTTTTTTATTTAATCGTTCCTGTAATGCATACATTTAATTATAAACCTACGCGCATGCGTCAGAAAACGTTATTGATGAGATGAGACTATTGATGTGTCATATACTTTGGGCTTTAACAATAAATTTCTGCATGCATATATATATATGATTTTATTTTATTTATTTTCAGGCTCATTTTTTCATATCTAATTGATTAGCTACAGAGAATTAGCATGTGTTGAAAGTAAACAAGAGATCTTATAAAAGACCTGTGTCTAAGAGCTATGTCAAGGCCAGAATAGGTCATTTATATAGCTGTATTTTGATGGCTGGTCTCTGGGTGTTTTTTGGCCTTGAGTGTGTAAGTTTATGTTTCTGTTTAACTACATTTTCCACGGGTAAAATATGTGTGCAAGGCCGCCGAATGACCAGTCTTTGTGTTCTTTTTCTGAAACTGAATGAATGAAGGGCCAACGTGACGGTTCCCACAAAAACATGACTGTGTATTATATAAATTCGTTCACTATGGTGGTGAAAGATAACTGTTATTTAAAAAGACATTATCATTGATGTCACGGATATCTGTGAAGCCTTCCCCTCAGGTAATAACTCAGTAAATAAACAGGTATAAGTAAAAAAGATTGGAGACTGTGTGGCCTGGAACACGAACCAAAACCAAAGTTTAATGAAAACAAATCTTTATACTAACACCTTTTTGTGGGGTATCTTTGTTTTATACAAAGCAACATAGTCAAAATACAAATAAAGCAAGAATAGACATATGTAGGTGGCCAGACGGCACTGTTAAATTGGTGGATTGGCACTTAAACATGTGTTGTGCCAACAGGCTGTTGTTTGCCAGCCTCGGTGCGAGCCTCCTGCTTTTGGCAGCGGCTCACAGCACGGGCACATTCAGCCACCAGCTGGCAGTCGCGGGCCTCTGATAAGGACTGCGCAGAGATGGCACTCGTTCAAAAAGTTTTCCCTTCCCTAAACCCCTCCGTCGCAAACGAGGATGGCATGTTCCTGCAAACTGGAAGCTTTGTCTCAGTATCTCCGCTCCAGTTTGAGGAGTCGCATCGTCACTGAGCGGTCCATTCACACAAAGAAGGGAGAATGCCCACTAGAAAAAGCTTTTGCTGTGCCGTTGATTGCGAATATGATGCTAATGGCGTTCCATCCAGCAGAACCTCAGCGCGTAATATGTGATTCTTGTTTTTCCTGAGGACTATTTGGAAAGTGACCAATTCCCTGTGACATGGTTAGCACTTGCACTCATGGGCTTCAGCCATGTTCTTGGCACAAGCGTCATGGAAGAAGGGAATACAATAACCGAAAACGATCGCGGTGGCGGCGTGATGGGAAGCGGTCCAGCCAAGCTATAGTACCACCGACCGACGGGTATCTGCCGTGTTGAAGTTCTAAACCTGGAGGTTCTTTCAGGAGGTAAAACAATGGATCCCAACTTTCCGCTAGTTTGGCACAGGATTACAGGAACAACGTGAAGACAAAGAGAGTGATCGGAGGCACCTCTTTTTATATACCACCGTGCTAGCATGGCTCGGAAATCGAGCAGCGTGCCAGAATGCATTGGGTTGGCACCAGATCATAATTTCTTGGCACGCTCCCCATCGCCGCCTTGTACCCATCTCCACCAACCCCCCACTCTTCTATGCCCTGCTCAGAACACATGGCACGGTGGTGGTAGTGGCATCTGGCCGATCTGACTCCCGCCAGCTGCGCATTGTCTTCGCCAGTTGGGATGCTTGGCACTGCCACTTCATCAACTACCTGTAGCTCCTCCCAGGTGCAGAGGGGGGCTATGAAATATTTGGCGCTGCAGCTGCAAACTTGACATCTTTCCAAGAAATGCAGCAGCGCAGGAAGCACACGTCAGGCTCGTGCCATGCATGCTGATGCACATGGCGAATGAAAAGGAGGCGGGGACAAATCTGGACCGAAATTAGTCTACTGAAGGATGTTTATCTGTAGAGAAGCTGCAGCCTTAAAGATTCAGGGCAATTTCGGTGTCGAAATTTGGATGGAGCCAACAGACAGCAAAGGGTTCAGTAAATGACTGCACACAGAAGACAGAAGGCTATCACAATGTGGAGATGTCCTTTGCAAGGATCAGGTCTTCTCTGGCCTTCTTTATTCTTTATCTCCAAGCCTTCCGTGGCTCTTTCTAAACCACTTGAATGCACTGATTTTTTTGACCATGTTGGTGATGCTACTGCTTAACATGTTCACCATGAGGAGTACAGGTTTTTCCTTGTACCAGGATAATCCCAAAGGCTTCCTATCTTTGCAAACAGCATTTTTTCTGAGATTTACTCTATAAGCTCTCACTACCTGGAAAGGATACGTGTCTTTTCCTTTTGGATAATCCTGTCATGTTCTCTAAACGTTGCCAAAGTGTTAAAACCACAGGAGGGAGCGACATGGTGGAGAACTTTTGAATAAAGCATAGCCCTCAAGTGAATTACATGGTTTGTTTATCTGGAAGTGGAGCAGCTACATCAGTACCAGGAATAGCATCTGACAAAGCATCTGACATCATGGGCATTATTTAAGAGATGCAGACATCCGTTTCATTTGGGAGTCTTGTGATGCTTTACTTTGAGGTTTATGACCCAGATTGGAATTTTTTTTATCATGTTGTATTTATTACTTTTTTTTTCCCGAACGAGAGCAGATGCATTTTGGGAAGTTTCAAAAAGGCAGCAGATTGGTGGTGTTATTTTCATATTCAGCTGATGATGACCCACTGGGGTTTGGCGCCATCTGTGGTGGGCTGACCCACTTTAGCCCACGGCCATGTCCAACTGCTCTGTGTCCCAAGCATATGTGTGGTGGCAGGGGGATAAGCGATCATCAGGGCATGGCGTGAGGAAACACACTGCTGCTAGCAAACCATAGCAGGCTCCAGACGCTAGCTATTCTCTAGCATATGCTAGCGATGCTGGACCTGCGAACCTTGCAAGATGGAGGAAACCATGCCTTTGCCCTCTGTTCTAGGGCTCTCCTTTAGGTGGCATGGGGAGAGAATAATTTATGCTCATTATTAATGCACATGAATGTACAGGAATGTAAGAGTAACATTCTAATGATTCTGCGTCACTCATTTACGCTGTCAAGAGAACCTTTTTGTCACTTCACATATTTAAACATAGAAAATGTTTGTTACTGTGTCACAGTCTGTGTTTAAGTGACACTGGTTTAGTAGAGATGAGTGTGGGTTTGTGTCATGCATGTGATAAAGGGAGATTTAAATGACACTAGATTTTGTATTTAATCGTTTCGGTGGTAGCTGAAAATTTATGGTTCTTTATTGGTGAACAGAAGGTTGTGAGTTCAGACTGGAGAAAGTAGTTTTGGCTTACATTTGCAATGGTACAAGACCTAGGGCTTAAACTGTCATAAATACTTTATAAATTCATATTAGAGACGTAATCGAAAATGAGTATGTTATTCTGAATGAACAGATCGTGACTTCTAAACAGACACAAATACAGCAGCAAAAAGGAAATTAACTATTTCTATTCAATTTTTTTTAATGCTCCACATGTCGTTTGTTAACTCAGGTGATGTAGCTGAGGTTAAGGAATTGTTCAGGATTTTAATAAAGCTCCACTATTGTCTTTTTTCCCCAACAGGCCTATTTTAGAGCATGCCCACATCCAGATATAAACATATTTGTAATGCTAAACAAATACACATACAGAAACTTATGAAGCAGCACTGTTACATCCCTTGTTCATATTTTTTAGGTGAACTAGTTTTCTCTTGAAAGCAGGATTTCCTTTTTTCAGCCATAGGTTAGTTAACGATGCCAGCAAATCCCTGGCAAGGTCAGAAATTAGCCCTCTAACCAGGGCAGTTAAGCAGGAAATTGCCCAGACGGTTTTACCACAGAAGGGCAGCCATGTGGAGGGTATCAGTGCACAGACCCCGTGCCCGTTGGGACCGCAGTGTGTGAGCCACATATGCAACTCCATTCTGGCGATCAGCTGATGCAGTCTGGTCTTGAATCAGTGATGAATCCTGCTTAGCAGGTGTGATTGGAAATTCTCACAGGATTTCCAAACAGAGCCAAGCAGGATTTGTTCGATCGGGGAATGTGAACATGATGTGTTAATCATGATGAGAGATTGGCTGAGGAGTGCTGAGGAAAAAGAACGAAAGTTTTTGGAAACCTTTTCACACTCGGGTTCATCCCTGACTTGACTCCTTAAGCAGCTTTTTTTCTTGGTTGCTTCTTCATTCTGTGTGCTTATTCCCATTTTTTGCTAAATCTTTTAAGAGTTACTGCACTCTGTACTTTACTAGTTTAATAGTTTTTTTACTTGTTAATCTTTTCGTTCAAACTAAAATATAGATATTTTTTAAATTTATTGATCAGATTTTATATGCAGGCTACAACACAAGCAAGCTACATTTTTGGCTATATAACAATATAAATATAGGAAGAAAACCAGTATAATATTCACATAAATATTAACAGTAAATATTTCTATCTAACACACTTGTATAATATGCCACATTTGCAATTGATCACAATTTTAATTACAATATGGATGAGAATAAGATATTTTTCACTCAAAGTCTCATCCAAAGCCATGAGCTCAGTTCAGTTTGGGAATCAGACATGATACATGGTCATATGTTTATCACCTAAAAACACCAGATGGTGGAAATGTTGAGAGTCAAATATTTAGATGCGATAGTCTAAACAACATGTGGGGGGAAAACCATGTTGGAGAGCAACATTTGTCGTGATTGTGCTTGTTTGAATGTGTAAAGATTCTGTTTGCGAATGCAGATTAGGTCAAGAAAGAAAAAGATCAGCCATTAGATCACAGACAAAGTTGGCTGTGTGTTTAGGTCTCAGAAAAACTCTGCAAGTCTGCATTCATACTGTATACTCACATAGTACTGTATATACTATGAACACTACCTGGATAGATAACGCAAGCTAATCTGACATGTTTTCTAAGAGTATTTTAAGTAATATTTTCACATTTTTATGATCTTCACTACTACTAGTAGCTAGCTGGCTAACATCAAGTCAAGTCAAGAAGCTTTTACTGTCATTTCAACGATATATATAGCTGATGCAGTACATAGCGAAACCAAACAACGTTTCTCCAGAAACATATTGCTACATAAAACCACATGAATCTAAATAAAACAACATAGAGCTAAGCTGGCAGGAATTAGCTGGATTTAGCTGCAATGATATATAAGATTCTAAGTCTAATTCATAAATGTGACAATCTATACTGCTAATACTAATTATAGCTAGATAACTCAGCTATTCTTACAGGATCTCCAAATGTAGTGCAATTAATAGCAATCTTTACTATTAAAGGTAGCTAGCAAGCAAGCTAACAGGAGTTAGCTGACATGAGCTAACTTTTAATGTTTCTAAGATTTAATGCCTTAGAAATAACTTCTTGTATACTGGTAATGTTTATCATGCTAACACAAGCTATTTCTAACAGTATAGTCTATCACAATTTATGATCCTCATTACTATTGATAGCCAGCTAGCTAACAGAGATTTCCCAAGTGGATTTCATCATATCGGAAGTCATATTCAGAAATGTTTTCTTACTAAGTTAACGTTCGGACAGGATTTCTGTGACTTCACTTGGTGGGCAGTCTGAAAGCTCATAAGCATCCACCTCACATGTGGCACTGACCATCCTTTAATCATGAACCATTAATGACGATGATGATGGTACTTAGAAAAAGCTGAAAAGAAATACTGTATATTTATGCCCAACATCTTAGACCAGCGGTGTCCAATCTTATCCGGAAAGGGCCGGTGTGGGTGCAGGTTTTCATTCCAACCAAGCAGAAGCAACACCAGTGTCTACTAAAAACCAAGAACAATTGATTAAACAGGTGGAATCAGGTGTGGCTTCTGCTTGGTTGGAATGAAAACCTGCACCCACACCGGCCCTTTGTGGATAAGATTGGACGAAGCTGTCTTAGACTATGAAGAGTCAGATCTAGGGGTCAGTTTGGAGCTCTTATATCATATGTTTTCTATTGAATTCAACAAACTTGCTTTAGTTCATTACAATTCCTCTCAGCTCCTATTTTGAGATCAGGAGTTTCTGAACGTGAGGGTAACTTTCTCTATCTTCCACACTGCCCTAGCCTACGTCTTTTGCCTCAGCAGACTGAGTTCTCAGCACACGTCGGCTCTGCTGATGGTCTCTCTCTAATGAGTTATCGATCCACCCCGTTCCCTTTCAGGGCTCTCCGAAGGCTGCGGAAATGAGCGAGTAGAGAGACAATCAAGACCTTCCCTTCCTAATCAGACCTACTGCTAGCAAGCCGCTGTAGAAAAGCTGAGCCTCGTTCTTTTTTGTTTATTTGGTTATTTCTTCATTTATTTTGGAGAACAGCTCAGCCTTTTACACTTTACAACACAACAGAGTGGCTTCCAGATGGTGCGCTTAGATTCTTTTATTCGATCCAGCCGTCCTGTTATACAGCAGTTTTGATTTCATTTCGAAGGAGCCAGCGCCTGATACGGGTTCCTCCATGCTCACAGGATGACGATGCAAGTGATGATGTATTTAAGGAGCTGGTTATGTGACATGGTTATGAGTAAATCTCCTAAGTCATAATACTTCCTGTCTGAAATCAGCTCTCTTTCTTCCCTGCTCCCTGCAGCCCTTCATCCTTCCTGTTCATGCTCCCTTCCTTTCTATTCTCAGCTTGGCATCTGTCTGTCATGCTTTTCCTGTACTCTCTCATCTCTTACTTTTGCTTATCACATATGTGCTCTCTCTCTCTCTCTCTCTCTCTCTCTCTCTCTCTCTCTCTCTCTCTCTCTCTCTCTCTCTCTGTGAGACTGTCACGCTGTTCTGGTGGTGTATTCACAGACAGACAGCACCATATGCTGTCTCGGTGCTCAGGGAGAGTGGCTCAGCCATGATGCAGAAAAGACACTGAGCCACCATGAAGGGACAGATACCAAAATAGAGAGACACACAGAGAGAGAGAGAGAGAGAGAGAGAGAGAGAGAGAGAGAGAGAGAGAGAGAGAGAGAGAGAGAGAGAGATCTTTATTTTCTGAATGTTACTTGTAAATCTATCTGAAATGACCTTTCTTTTGTCCTAGGTGTTTTTTTCAAATATTAAAAAACTGCTTCTAGATTCTGTCTCTGTGTCTAGAAAACGTGTCTAGATTTTCCTTCATATGCGAGATATTTCATTTAGATGAAAACGTCAATCCAAAAATTAGCTCACAGTTTGTAGTAACATATTGTATCTGAAGGGCATTGAAATGGGCTACTCCAAAAAGACCCCGTTAGAAAAAGTTTTTTCAACCTTCATGAGATTTTGCCATTTTCTTCTGTCAGAGTTTCAGAAATGGGTTTAAAGGAAAGGTAGCTTGTGAGTCCTTGAATTATAAACTTGTTATGGATGCTGCATAGCTAAAAGGGGTGCAGAGATTCGTGTTCAGAATTTGTTTCATGTACTTGTTCATTACTACTTCGCATTTCAAGTAGAATGGCCCAGCGCCCCTCTAAATCGCAGGAAGGATTGTTAGGCACGGGTTATTAATTTTTTTCTCCCGCTTTGGTCCCGTGGTGTCTATGCAAGCCTTAATGTTGCTGACTGGGCTCTTGTGCTATTGACTTTCTTCAAAACACCAAGCCGCTGTGCTGGAAGAGGTCGGGGTCTTTATCCTTAGGGTGGGCGCTGTCTCTCTCTCTCTCTCTCTCTCTCTCTCTCTCTCTCTCTCTCTCTCTCTCTCTCTCTGAAGCACTGCATCTCCTCTGCATTAAATGGGCTTCTAAAATATTCATAATCATACTCGATGCACCAGGGAGGCAGAGGAATCAATATTGAAATGTATTCCTGTTTTGGCGTGTGGTTAATTAGCTGTGCTCTTTAAGCCGTGAAGTTTGGGAGCAGATTAAGAGAAGCTCTCTCGGTGACAAGCTGATAGATATTCCATCAGAGTGCTTTCATTAGCATGGGAGGGCTGAAGTAAGAGCATTCAGCATTGGCTTTTTTGTCTCTTGTGCTGTTTGCATACACTTGTTACACTTGGTGTAGCATTTTTGCCCGGAGTTAAAGCCACATTTCTGGTTGCTGTTTTATTTTAAGCCTACAACAGGTCAGGATTTAGCCACGTTCCAGTGGGATCTTTATATGATAACTGCCTAAACTTTTGGTGTGTTTTTATAATATTGTAAAAATGCTTACATTATTAAAATCACGTTTCTCAGCCCCAATGACAGTCCTGTACTATATAAGGCTGTACTATATATCTTTCTGTAGCTGTCCGTTTCTATCTATCTATCTATCTATCTATCTATCTATCTATCTATCTATCTATCTATCTATCTA
This sequence comes from Tachysurus fulvidraco, assembly GCF_022655615.1. Lineage (NCBI taxonomy): Eukaryota > Metazoa > Chordata > Actinopteri > Siluriformes > Bagridae > Tachysurus > Tachysurus fulvidraco. The sequence continues at coordinate 11,241,255 of NC_062518.1, forward strand.
TCTATCTATCTATCTATCTATCTATCTATCTATCTATCTATCTGTCTGTCTGTCTGTCTATCTATCTATCTATCTATCTATCTATCTATCTATCTATCTATCTATCTATCTATCTATCTATCTATCTATCTATCTATCCCTTTCTGTTCATCTGTCAGTCCATCCATTGTCCGTCCGTCTATCTATCTATCTATCTATCTATCTATCTATCTATCTATCTATCTATCTATCTATCTATCTATCTATCTATCTATCTATCTATCTATCTATCTATATAGCTATGTAGAAACGATGTGCAGTATTGCTATGCAATAGAGCTCATTATTTCCTTTGTTTTTGCCTTTTTATTGCAGTTTCATTCCCAGGCTGGATTCAGGCCAGGTCCTTACTGAATGAGAGGCTCTCAGCTTTTCATTGTTTATGAAAGACAACTGAAAAGGCAGATGTAGCTTACTCACTTAGGGTTGGGACTTGTAGGTCTCTGAGGTTATAATTGCGACTGTGATTTGCCTTGAAGGCAGCTAAAAGCCTCAATAATTACAAACTGCTCTTTTATATAGTGCCTTTCTTAGAAAACATAAACAATGGACGTGAATAGAGAAAGCATGAAAAACAGGAATATTTTCAGCTAATAGATGATGATACTAAGGTATTCCCAGGTTTAGATGCTTAAACACTTAACTGATCTGCATTGTGGTTTATCTGAATGTAAAGTGCATGTAATGAGGTGTACACGAATAGAGGTGTGCTGAAATGTGTATGTAAGGTTTAAAACATCCAGAGCAGGTATTTATATTCGATGTGGCAGATTATTCACAATAGCTGACAAAATTATTAAAAATTCTTTATAGCGTGTAAGCAAAAATCTATGAAAATGAGATTTAGGAGGTTTTCCCACTGGCGGTTTTGTCTGAACCAGAGCAGGTTTACTTGAAATATTTGGTACTGTGAAAGTGTTCATGTTGAGCAGGATGCACGGCACGGTACTAAACCCGAGGCTACCTGTAGGAGCTGGGGGAAGTTCAGATACACTGGAACTGTGTTGCAATTCCTGTGAATGTGAACATGGCTCATACTCAGGTGTGCACTCGTTCAGGAAGTAACGTGCGAAACAGAACACTATATACATGTAGCATGGGAATGATGGAAGATGAGCAGAGATGCACATGGCTTGATAAAATCGCACCTTTGTGAAACCCGGACTAGCCTGATTTAGACTTGTTTCTGCTATAACCTTGCATGTGCACTGGTATGACAATACTACAGGAATTCTGCAGAAATGTGATATTATGCCTTTTTTGCCCCTTGACAACTGCTGGATCAATATCCTTAAAAGTTCCACCACTAAATGGTTTACAACAATCTGATCACTAATCCAATTTGGTCATTTCTTATCACTGATAGAGTCACTCACTAGAGTGTCCTGTCACACATTTGTACATCTCTCCATCTCTCTCTCTCTCTCTCTCTCTCTCTCTCTCTCTCTCTCTCTCTCTCTCTCTCTCTCTCTCTCTCTCTCTCTCTCTCTCTTTCTCTCTCACTTGTGGTGTGTGTGAGCGAGGCCTTAACAGGGCTTTGATGGGGCTTTTAATGAGGTCAGTGGTTTCATTGAGGTGCCGAGTGGCCCATTAACAAGATTGTTCAGAGCAGCATGACACGTGGCAGCAGCTTGGGGTCGAAGGGTACCGCCGGAGGTTTCCTCGCCTACAGCTTAGACTTCAAGTGTCTGAGCTTTGCTCACAGATCTGTCCTGACAGGTCTGTCGTGATTAGACAAATGAACTGTGTGCAAGTTTATGCAAATGTGTGTACTCATACTAGCTTTTTTATCCCGCTGTCTCTTTTTATATCACTCCATCGCTCTGGATAATTCAGCAAGTGCTTTATGGATATAAATATATTTTCAACTTTTGGATTGGCAGATTTGCTACAAAACAATTAACAGAGATGTGAGAACATAGATGTAATAACAACAACTATTATTATTATTATTATTATTATTATTATTATTATTATTATTGTTATCGCACTACTTTTGTGAATGTCTATTAATCAGAAGGTGTGTGTGTGTGATTTTAGCTGTGTATTGTGGTTTCAATATTAATATGATTTTTTTGTGTGTTATTGCATGTGACTGCAGGGGGGAAATGATGTCCTATAGAACTCAGTCTGTCTAATTGTGTGTGTGTCTGTGTGTTTGTGTGTGTGTGTGTGTGTGTGTGTGTGTGTGTGTGTGTGTGTGTGTGTGTGTGTGTGTGTGTGAGAGAGAGAGAGAGAGAGAGAGAGAGAGAGAGAGAGAGAGAGACAGCAGGGGGCAAATGGCTCAGTGTTGGCAGATGTCACACGTCCCCCAGAACAATACAATTACCAGCACAAAGGGACTGGCTGTTTCTGTGTGTGTGTGTGTGTGTGTGTGTGTGTGTGTGTGTGTGTGTGTGTGTGTGTGTGTGTGTGTGTGTGTGTGTGTGTGTGTGTGTGTGTGTGTGTGTGTGTGTGTGTGTGTGTGTGTGTGTGTGTGTGTGTGTGTATTTCTGGATCCTAGGTGGTTTTCTGAAACTCCCTGACCCCTGCCCGACGTGCTGTAATGGTTGTCAGTGTTGTAATGGTGATGCTCAGTTGACCTGTGAAGGTCATGTGACCTGAGAACTCGGGGGCATTGTGCTGGCATGATTTATGTTTATGTGTCACCTTTAGAGGGAAAAGTTACTGCAAATCAATACATTCTGACTAATTACCTTCATCCTTTGATGAAAACCGGGCACATTACTTACTGAACCATTAGAAGAGGACAAAAATAATGGAAATCAGATGACATGACCTTCATAATCACGCAAACTCAGACCAGTTTCACACCAATGGGAGATTTAGGAGAGATGTGTTAGGAACACAAACTGAAAGAATGGTGTTCATTTCTCTAGGATGGTTCTGGAGAGTTTCAGAAATGAGATGAAGGTGCACGCAGGATGTTCTGGTTACACGTCATGGTCCAACATCTAATTAAGGCATGCTAGGCTGTTTTTTCCTTTAATTTGTCAGGTCATTTATTTAGTTTTAGGTGTTACAGTTTGTAGTGTTACAGTGTCACCTTACAGCTCATTGATCTCTGGTATATGTGTGGAGACATGTTTGCATGTTCTTTAGGCTCCTCTTGGTTTTATTTCCACCTTCCAAAACATGCCATTAGGTGTATGGACTGGCTAAGATAATTTTTTATGTTAGCATGGTGCTCTAAGATGAACTAGCATCTCAGCCAGAGTGTAATCTCCTGCCTTGTGCCCTGATTCTAGTGTTCCTGACTCCAGAATAAATGTTAATGAAGAAAAATACATGAATGAATCCAAGCTAGCTAACATCTGAACTAACAAGCACACTGGAGTGCACTGTTAAAAATGTCATGCGTAAAAAAAAAACAAAAAAAAAAGTCTATAGACTGGCAGCAGCGGTGGTATAAAACTGTTAAATTACTGTAATTTACCAGATGGTAAATTGACATAGCCGTAAAGTATTACAGTAATTAACCTTTCAGGACAACTACTATTATTTTACAGTCATTTACATTTTAATAATGAATTGTCATTATATGAATTATTATTATAATATGTATGCACAAATGTTCTATTTCTATTTCTATATCGTATTCCACATTATTGTATTATACAAAAAAGAACACAAATCATGATAATAAGTAAAGAAAGTACAGTTTTATTCAGTTTCACTATGTAATCCATTGGGTTTGCATAAATTAGCAGTAAGACACTAGTATTAGCTGCGTTGACCACTAAAAATCCTGACATACAACCACTAAGCGCTTCGCCTAAAGGTACGTTGTAACACGTGTCTATTAAAATAAAAATGAAACTCAAAAAATCAATATATGAATAAGTAGAGTTGTATTTCTGACATCAGCGTCTGATCTCACTAATGCGCTTGTAGATGAATGAACGCAAATCTCCACATCTAGTTTTCACAGACAAGTGGAGATTATTAGAACAGTAAAAGAGGAATGGGATGAAACAGGACGATGGATATAATTGTCAGAGGTCCACACACTTTTAGCTATATAATGTACATATATTGACTTTACACTGCTAAAGTTATTCTCCTCTTCTCTCTGCCAAGTTTGTAATGGTCAAGGCTTCTGGCTTCAGAGCAAACTGCTTATTGTAGGTATTTTTCTTGACTGCAGCTCCCTTGTTATGGTTAATGTGGAAAAAACATCTGCTGTATCATAAAAAAAAATCTATATGAGCAAAGCAGGCAAAACGACTTTTTATTTAGCATAAGCAAATTGTTAAGTATATAGACTTACACCTACACACAAGGACGATGAACCGGATATAGATGAAAAATACAAATCTTTGTGCTTATTGAGCCTTTTTCTGAGTTCCATACTATTGGAACATTTTCAGGTTGTTTTTTATTCACCAATTAAAACCCGTCATAAATCAGGTGGATGGAAACCCAGCTCCATCTCCAGCTACAGGTGAAAGTGTAGGAGGAAGCAGGCCAAGAATTAAACCGCAGCAATGTGTCCATACACGAGGTTAAGCCCTTGCAGTATGTTCTCATCCATTAGTGCGCTGTTAAAGCTGTGGTCACTAAAACTTAATAGCTGCACTTGGCCACAGACTGAAATGTATTTTAATTGAGCGTGTGGGTCAGCTTGTGGTGGACGGTGAGATGTGTGAGGGAGATGAATGACTTCCCCTGGCTGTAATGTACAACTATAGTGGAGCGAGGAAGATAGTGATCACGCTGGCTTTGGTTCTGTTGAGTGTCTCATTTGGTTTCTGACGCCTGGAGGTTCTGAAGGTTTCTGAAGTCATATGTTATTTATTTATCAGGTGATTCTTTTCACATTTATTTTCATGTGATTTCTACACAATTCTTTGCTTAAATGTGATCATACTGAACACATGATTTGTTTACTTTCAGAATTTTTGACTCATGTTTTTGTGTCTTTACCCCACTTGATTATACATTATTTGTTTTCACTTGAGATTTTTTTCAATATGGTTTTTTTATTCATGTTTTTATATGGTTTACCTGAACTGTAAAGCGTATGTGAATTTCCGGATAAAAGGATGCGTAAGAGATGTACAAAAATCTGTTGTAGAGACCGACTTGAGTCGACTTGAGTCACATCAGTGATGTATAAGTGATGACATAAGTACGGTGACCCATACTCAGAATTTGTTCTCTGCGTTTAACCCATCCAAAGTGCACACACACAGCAGTGAACACATACACACCGAGAACACACACCCGGAGCAGTGGGCAGCCATTTATGCTGCGGCTCCCGGGGAGCAGTTGGGGGGGTTTGGTGCCTTGCTCAAGGGCACCTCAGTCGTGGCCGACCCGAGACTCGAACCCACAACCTTAGGGTTAGGAGTCAGACTCTCAGACTTCCCCCATTAGCTATGCAGATAGGATTTGTGGAAAATTTTTAAATCACAATCTAACCATATCACAATCTCTTAAATCATAATAGGTTAGAAGTTATTCAGTTGATAATATAGTTCCAGTTAGGTTTGTATACAGTATCTGTAATATGTGCATATTTTGCTGGGAAATAAATATTGACACATACATATACATTGATACAAACACACACACTCAAACTGCTATATATATATATATATATATATATATATATATATATATATATCAGTTAGAGTGTGTGTGTTTGTATCAATGTATATGTATGTATCAATATTTATTTGTATATATATATATATATATATATATATATATATAGAGCAGTGAGAGTGTGTGCATGGTTTTTTGAGCAGTGCAGCAGACATAGGTGCTGGGAAAGCGAGCTCCTGTTCAGCTCGGCCTGCTCTCGTCTCCTCCAGCAGAGTGTGAAATCAGAAATTAAACGCTCTGCCATCACAAAGTGGTTTAGTCTGATGTGTCATTCTTTCTTGTAATTGTTTGTTTATTGGAGTCTGTTGAAAAGGCAGCATACAAAAGGTTGTGCTGGGCCTGGGAGCTGGAGGTCATGCTGATTTGTGAGGGAGAGACATAAAGAGAGAGAGAGAGAGAGAGAGAGAGAGAGAGAGAGAGAGAGAGAGAGAGAGAGAGAGAGAGAGAGAGAGAGAGAGAGAGAGAATAATAAAGAAAAGAGTAAAATATGAAAATACATAGGATAAGATAAGGTTATTTTATTACAATGGCTGTAGGGCAGGAAAATATATTTTAAAAAAGACAGTGAATGTCAAATAAAAACAAGTGTGTGATGACTTTACACATGCACAGTGCTAATACTTGCTTGTTATGTGCATTAGCCTCAACCGAAATTACATGGCTGATTGATCACCATTTCATCTCTTGTTAAAATTGTTTAAAACACACCCAGATTATAGGCAGTTATATCTAAGGCTGAACTGAAAAACTAGGTCTGTAGTATATCATAATATTGTGGTAACCAGTGGTGTACTGATGCTACTAGCTATAATTAGTGATGCTTAGCTACATTTTATCTGAGTAATGTGCTTAGGCGTATCACAGCTTATTGTACACAGAATAACACCAATGCACTACAGCTACAGAGGATGCATCTTGCTTGGGATGAAAACCAGACTACTGAACATCTTACAAATGTAAGTGTACAGTAGAATTCACATAGTAAACAAATACATTTGTTTGTAATCTCTGCAAAGCACAAGTGAGAATACTCAGGTATGGTTTAGCCAAACGAATAGAGCTTCCCGATATACAACAACAATGGAGATGACAAACTTTATTATCCACATTGCAGCAAAAACACAAATGCAGCTATTTAATTCAATTCAATGTTTTATGAATGATCTTGTGCCACTGATGTTAGCTAGCTTCCAAAAACAATCTGAACTGAACACAGAATAGAGAAGTGTGTTAACTCTTTGTATCTGTCACGTTAAAGTTAAGGCCAACTTTGGCACACTTTGTACTTAACATATATACATTTGATTTTTGTCAGTGTGACAAACTAGCTTCAATGTGTTTAACTACACATTGACTAGCTAGCTTTAGTAGTTTGGTTGTAGGATTGTTTAAATAACAAACAGCTTGTAAAGTAGCTTCTCCATCACTGGTGGTAACATCAATATCGTAGTGAGGCTGGTGGAAGCTTTGCATGGTTAAGGTTGAGAGGTCAGGATTAAATGGTCAGTCTGACCCCTGACCTTATGCTTACACCCAATTTGACCCCAAAATTTATGACCTCAAAATGTCTGCTTTCTGTCTTGTCTTTCTTTTTGTATCCCTCACTCCAGTTTTAAGTCTTATTTGCCTGAGGTTTCTTCACAGCTTTACAAAAGGAACCATACAGTGTTACTCGTTATTACAGGGTTGTATAAGAATATATACCCTGACATTTGTACTTTCAGTAATGATAACATTTAATGATATTTAGCAAATAAGAGGTCAGTGTGTGTGTGTGTGTGTGTGTGTGTGTGTGTGTGTGTGTGTGTGTGTGTGTGTGTGTGTGTGTGAGCTGCAGAGGGCAGTAGGAACCTTGAGCACCAGCTTCCTTGCTTTCCCACGGCCAGAGTTATTGATCTGGTTAAGTGGATCGCTGTCTGCATGGCCGGTGCGTCGCATGGCCTCTTTAAAAGCAGCCGTTGTCCCTCTGCCCCATGCGTAAACGCCATATGCCATCTGTCAACCTTCCCCCACTGCTGCATACACACAGCACTGTGAGATATGACAACGTGTGCACGCGTGCATGAGAGAAAGCAAGGTAACAGCCAGAAGTTGCTCTTGCTCAATATATCAGTGTTTAGTACCAGTAAGGTGGCGCTTCAACTAGAAAATGATGAATTACTGAAAGCCCAAACAAGAAAACGCCATGGGTTGATGGATCCATACAAGGTCAGCTCTCACTGTTTTTGTCTGTTATCCCCTAGCGGGAGTGTGTGATGTGCTGAGTGACAGCTGTGTGGCGGAGAGCATGAACACACACTCCCCAATTTAACCAAACGCTTATAGTGTTAAGGAGTGCACAGCATGGCACGCGTCATCTGCCTAATAACTCCTTCCAATCACACACACACACACACACACACACACACACACACACACACACACACACACACACACACACACACACACAAACACACACACACACACACACACACACACACACACACACACACACACACACACACACACACACACACACACACACACACACACACACACACACACACACAATAAGCTAGTAACACACCAGGGGACCCAGTAATGAAGCAGCACTGGAGATGCTTATAATAATCCCCACATTAGGTGTTAAACCATTATACAGCCTTGTTATTGTGGACAATAAAAATGATATATTACTTTTTTCATTTTACTGTATCATGAAATAAGGGCTATTACATTACTGCGTGCAAATAACTTCACTGATATACACCATATTTAAAGCAGCCATGTGTCCTGTACTAATATTGCCCCTGTCTGTTCATTACTGTATGACAAATAGGCAGGATGTAAATGGTTTCACAGGAGAAAAAAAAATGCACGTTATAACTGGGGTAGCACTTCACTTAGCATGACAAAGCAGGCCCAAAAAGCAAAGAGCTCTGCCGAGTAATTATCAATAAGTTGGAGAAGGAGCTGGAGACGAATCAGAGGAGATTCACTTTCCTGTGTGACTGTGGCTACATCAGTGGAGTGTGTCTTCTAAATAGCTCTCTTGAATAAGCAATTAAACAATCTAAGCCCAGGCTGGAGAACAAAATGCATAATAACGGGAGATAATTTGGGAAGAAACAAAGGGGCCCTGATTAGAGGGAGTACAGAGGTGCGGGAAAATGTGTGTGTGTGTGTGTGTGTGTGTGTGTGTGTGTGTGTGTGTGTGTGTGTGTGTGTGTGTGTGTGTGTGTGTGTGTGTGTGTGTGTGGCATAGAGGAAATTGTGTTTCACTGTGCAGTTTGATTGTATTTAGCTGGGGTGAGATGGTATAGCGACCTTCTCTCTGATCAGATTATACCGAACCCAAGAAGTTAATGGATCTGGTCCAGGATCAGTTTTGTGGTCAGGTTCTTTTGGTCTTCTTGTCCATGCGCTCAGAAAAATGAAGCAACAATCATTCAGGATTTTAATTAGTAACTCTTTTCTATCTGCAGTTGTTCATGTAAATAATTGTTGAATTGTTGAATTTGTGACCATGACTATCTAATTGGTCGAAGATGTAACTTAATATTAACCTGCAAACTGCTGAAACTACTACACTATTAGATTGTATACTAAACAACATGCAGAGCAATAGCTCACCTTTAGTTCTATTGTTATATTAGAGTATGTTGTTGTTCTTTGGCTACACTGTTTATCCTGAGTCACATATATGATTTTGGCTGAAACTCTGCCATTTTATCTGGGCTTGGACCTTGCACTGAGAGTTAACCCCTTAGTGGCTAGGTAATCAAACCTGGGTCATACAGTATGTGTGAGAATGTGGGAGTGTGACCAGTGGACCACCAGGGATATATTACTAAATATTACTACTATATTCATGTGAATTTATTGTTATATAATTATACTGATATGTTAGTATATTTAGATTTATCTTATTCAAGAACTAACATACTCTATAGTACCGGTCTTCTCTTTGATATAGCATGAAGTTTTAATAAAGGTACCTTTTACCCTTAATTTGATAACAATAATTTGCTGAGATATTGCCTCACTTCCTGTGTTCAGAAGCTTCCCATGCTGCAAGTAAACTCTGCGCTTGTTTGCTAGTAGGTCAAAATTAGTCTCACTGCGTCTTTGGCAGTCAGATTTATTTGTGTTAGGATTCTATGGACTGCCATTGACTTCCATATGTACTACTACTACTACTACTACTACTACTACTACTACTAATAATAATAATAATAATAATAATAATAATAATAATATTATTAATAATAATAATGTAATAATAATAATAATAATAATAATAATGTAATACAACTACTACTACTACTACTACTACTAATAATAATAATAATAATAATAATAATAATAATAATGGAATGACAATAGAGGAAGAACAATGTGGTTTCAAATCGTACAGGAAATACTATAAAAGTATATATAATATGAAGGATATTATATTCAAGTCATTTTCACTTGCTGAGATGGTGTTTTTGCAGTGAATTATATGTGAATATATTGACATTTAAAAAAACAACATTCCGTCTGTCAGTGCACCTGTTAACTGCTGTGTACATACATTTCATAATGAATGGAAAATGTGCTAATTAAGGGCTTTACTGTATCATGTATCTCACCAGAAGGAATATATTTAGATATCATTTTTGATATAATATAATGAGCAACATAACAACATAAGTTCTACCCTCTTCAGTGTAATGATTTAAATAAAGCCCTTAATTTAACCAAAAGAAACAGATTGTCTAAATCACGTTTCTGAGATATCAATATTGAGGTCTTTATGTAATATTAAAAAGTAGTCTTTCCATGTCATTGACATCCACACCATCAAGAGCCAGAACTTTTTCCATTTCCTATATCCCAGTTTATAACCAGTGCTGGACATTATTAATGTTTAACAGGGCACTACACATGCATGAATGTATTATATATAAAAAAAATAAATAAATAAAATTGGAACAGTGATTTAGGCTCATGGTATCTTAAGTCTGTAGCCTAGTGAACCAGAGTTCATGCATTCAATGATAGAGACTTAAGCGCTTTTATAGGTCACTCTGGATAAGGGCATCCCCCAAATGCTGTAAATGTAAATGTAATGAGACTTCTGATACTTGGTACCCAAAACAGAATGTGCATGTAGGTCATTTAAACCCGTGGTTAAGGGCCCCTGATCAAGGCCTTAACCCTCAATTGCTCAATGGTATAAAAATCTAAAAACAAGATTACAGAATGCACATCATATTATACGTTTATTAGAAAATCTTTCTTATCCAGAGAAAAGTACTGTATGTTCTGCACTATAACACTAACAGCACAAATGACCATGAAGTGTAGCTGCAGCTCGGAGCTTTCAGTGTACCTATAGGGAGGATGGAGGGGTGCATAAACACGCCGCAGGCCATAACAGCCCTCAGGCTCAACCAACACACAGTAGTATACACTATTTGTTTACTGTATCAGATATGGAGGCATTCACATTATGCATTGTTGTATGTGTATGATAGTAGTGACAATCATTTGTGTTGGCCTGAGTGTCTATGTGCAAATTTCTAGCTAGTGGCAGGCATTTATACAATGTTGTACGATGTATCGGCTCAGCGCTTGTGTAAAATAATACCAGACACATTTTGTAAAAAAAAAAAAAAGTAAGGGTTTTCTTTGTCCTAAAGTAAACCTAGTGTTCAGTAGCAAGCTTATTGAACATGTGTGTAAGGGCTAGGGCTACATAGTAAATGTAGGGTCATGTAGTATATTTACAAATACGTATCCTTTCTCTTTGTCTTTACTTATTGTTGAGGTGACAAACCAAATTAACTATGATAAAGTTATTAAGTGAAAGTACAGACTTAGCTAATATCAATAACATGCAACTCTACTGTAAGAAATTCTGGAGGTTGTTGCTTGTATGGTAAAGATATTGTGTTTTTATTGTAGTTTATTTTTTATATATGTTTTACTATTTTCACATCTTGGTGATCATTGGATGTAATGTTATAATACTGCTTAATTATGTTGCAGCATAGTGACATATCACAACAACGACCCAAACTCCAACTCCCAGAACACAACATATAAATTTAAATACCCAATACAAACTCTTGCTGCGTGTCGATCTGTCTGCTTATGCTATACACTATAAGTATGGATTTATTTTCTTTTTGTAAAGATGCAGTACAATATACATACATACATTTGAGTGTCTAGGAAAAGTACTGGGACACGTTATGTAATGGCTGGGATCGTTGTTGCCTAATTACACACACTGTCAGTGTAAACAAACTTCATTCATTATTCTTAATATAATTTATACCATATGATTTTTGTATCTATCATATAATTTGTTATTATTTTCCCTTTCCTTTTTTCTGCGTAATTCATATACACTGCTCTAAAATGTATCTAAAATGCAGCAAAGTGAACTGTCACCAAACTATGTGTGTATGTACTATATGTACATCATCCGCAGTATTAGGGAGCGTCCATTACTGATTCACCTCCTTAACTTGGTCTCTGATGCACTGCACAGATCTGGCAGGAATAGGGTGTGTTGTGAACTTGCAAGTGTACACAAAACTTAAAGCATTTTATCTTGTGATGCAGCTTCAGGTGATATCCAAAGTGTGCTACAAGTATCAAGGTGTGATAAAGTATGCAAGAAATTTGTAAAACGTGGAATTTTATAATGAAATGTGTGTGTGTGTGTGTGTGTGTGTGTGTGTGTGTGTGTGTGTGTGTGTGTGTGTGTGTGTGTGTGTGTGTGTGTGTGTGTGTGTGTGTGCGTGAGATAGAGATAGAGAGAGAGAGAGAGAGAGAGAGAGAGAGAGAGAGAGAGAGACAGACAGAGAGACAGAGAGACAGAGAGACAGAGGACAGGGAGTGTGTAAAGTGTGTGGGCAGCAGATGTCATACCTCTCACCCTCCTCCCATCCTCGCAGCACCTGTTGGAAGATGGCCATCTGGAGGCTGGGGGCAGTGCTATCCGGACCGTCCTTATCACACACACACACACACACACACACACACACACACACACACACACACACACACACACACACACACACACACACACACACACACACACACACTTTTGCACAATCACAAAATTGCTGTTACCCTGAGCTAGCATTTCTCTCTCTCTCTCTCTCTCTCTCTCTCTCTCTCTCTCTCTCTCTCTCTCTCTCTCTCTCCATTAATTATCATAGTGACAAAGGCTGTTGCTGTGCAGCTCTTGTCGAGGGAGCGATGCCACCATGACACCCCAACTCAGTGCAGCTGGAGCTGC
>NC_062518.1:11254680-11272180 GCF_022655615.1 Tachysurus fulvidraco
GAGTGCCATGATGATAAAAAAATGTGTATTTCTCCAATAGCATGCTGTTTTATTATTTATTTATTTATTTATTTTTTTTTATAAACCATCCTTAGGCTGAAAGGTGTAATTATTCGACTCTTAAAATATCCCACCGGCTGCTCTTGCCCTGCTGCTGCACACTGCTCGGCACGTATAATTTAATTTGAATTCATTACCCCGCTCTGTTAATGTATTCATGACTTTCAGTCCCCCATGCTCTCGTACCACCTGGAGTGTCCTGCCTTATCTGTGTCAGCTCTGGGGCCCCTGGGGGGTGGTGAAGGGTACGAGGGGCTGAGACAAGAGACGCCCCATGTCCCCTGTGTCCCAACGGTCATTAGGCTGCACTGGAATGCGTCATTTGGAGCAGCTGGGACGGGGGACGGAGGACACACCTGGAGCCCAGAGTGATGAGATGGAGAAGGGGATGGAGAGGGGGGAATTGAGGAATAGAGGAGGGGTGTGCTTGTAGTGTGTGGATGAAGAGGGGGTCCCGGGGGCCTCATCACAAGAAGGGGTAAGATGGAAGCAAACACATGCACTCATCAAAGAGAGTCTCAGGGACAATGAGAGTGTGATTTTTATCTCTACAGGGTCATGCCTGATTTGAAGAGCCGTGGAATGAAGCGAGCGACTCGAATGTTTTGATTTGGGTCAGATTGAAACTTACTGAGCAGTGCAAGAAGTGGAAAAATAGCAGTAGATGGAACAGATGGCTACGGTGTTAACACAGTAGTGGTGGAAATGTAAGCCACTGAACAAAATATCTGATGAGTGTGTTAGTCATGGCATTTGATTTCTATCAGTGAGACCTTATGACCGGTGGATAAAGTTGGAACTATCACAGAAATGACCTCACCTACTATAGAATAGAATTGATCAGGGGAATAAGACTGTATGGGGATGTGAGAATTAACCATGGAACCAAAGTGTCTTTCTTCATGACCTAACAGAGCCACCAGACCCTCTTCATAGAATATATTTAAGCAGATCAGATCAGATCACATGTTTTTTGACCAGTGCCTGTGGTTTCTGCTCCAATCAGATCTCCTATGACATCTGTGTGTAGACCGTTCTTGCTGTTGGCTGATTACTTCCTGCGTTGGTGTGTCACAGTCATAAAATTTTTAAAGATTTTTCAGATCCAAATGCCATCTATATTATAATATTAATAATATTCCTTAATGTTTAATTCACATGCGGTCAGTCTGGAATCTGGAATTTGGCACGATTGACAAAATATTTTCTTTTTAAATACTAAAATAATTCACTCGATCAGTTGAATCTGTATTTCCAGTTTGATTATGTTTGTCCTTCAAATTACACTAAACAACACTTTTGAGATGAAATCTCAGTGTTGTTACCCCTAGGGTAAAACACATTATGTCTCCAAGTGAAACAGCCACAAAGTTTTATAGCTTTTGATTTTTTTTAAATTTATTTATTGATATCTTCCTTACTGTTTTTGTTCTACTCCATCCACTAACAGAGGGATCTGACTTGTGCTGTAATATTTTACTGCTGGATAAATGAAAGGAGAAAATGGCTGGTGTGCAGAACACATTTACTGGTCACAGGGTAAAGGCTAGCAAAGTGATGAACCTTCTCTTTTACAGATATATACATATATACATATATATATACACGCACACTGCATGAACATATAAGAACAGCACATAAAGCATTATTATTAATTACTACAACAAAATAACAGGCTATAACTCTTCAATAAACTAGTGATAACATTTATCTCTGACTAGTGTGTGTGTGTGTGTGTGTGTGTGTGTGTGTGTGTGTGTGTGTGTGTGTGTGTGTGTGTGTGTGTGTGTGTGTTTGCCTGACTGACAGGCTATAATTACTATTCATTTACTGTCATTAACAGACTGAGAGAGAAGCAGCTCACATCAAGGCCTCCATCTAATTAATAATGCACACACACACACACACACACACACACACACACACACACACACACACACACACACACACACACACACACACACACACACACACAGCAGAACATCCAGACAGTGCCAGCTACTATCAGGACCACATATAGGAGGGTGGAGATAAAACTAAGCCCCTCCCACCACACTGCTTTAATTAAGATCTCTGGCACAGCCTCAGCTTGTTAAAGCTACAGTGTTTGTACTGTTAGGTGACAGGACACATGTTGGCACACATGAAGTTTATACAGGTTATCATCAAAACCAACACAGCAACCTGTATTAGCGTTGCACTGAGATATTCAGCTCAATACTGTATGTTTGTGAAAACAGAAATTGCTGGATTGCTTCATTATTTATCTATTTATTTATTATTCTTTTTTTTTTTACTTTAAAGAACACATATCCAGATGTTTGCTTTCTAGCTTATGGCGCTTTCACAGATTTAGAGAAAAGCAGGTCACGTGGCCCGCACACTGTAACCATAAGGAACAGCTTGTGTGACTCGACTGAATGCAGCTACAATTACAGTTGGATCATATTACACAGTTACCTTGAAATTACCTTGCAACTAAAAATACCTTAGAGTTATTCTACTAATGACTCAATAATAAGACAAATATTTTAGCAAGACTACAGTATGAAATATTTTAGACTACCAAAGTTCAGCTGGTCATAAAATTAGCGTTAGCAAATAAGGTATACACACCATGGTAATAATAAAGGAGTAGAGAGAGAGACAGAGAGAGACAGTGAGAGAGAAAGAGAAAGAGGGAGAGAATGCAGCAGTTTTTTGCACTAGACTACAGAATGAAGGGAAAGAGTCCTAGAAGAGTTTTGTTTAACGTTGCACCGCTTTTGTTGTCGATTCTAATACCCGCAGAATAGAGATCACAAAATTAAAGGAATTTAATTGAGTTAGTGAAAGATTGACTGAACATTTAAAAGGGGATGAGATCAATAACAGTGGGGCAGAGGCCCCTAAAATGACCCTTAATGTCTTAGTGAATCACTAATGCGGGTGGCTAGAAGCGTCTAGCTGCGTGAGCCAATTTGTGTAGGTTGTTTTTTTTTTGTTTTATTATTATTTAAGGACGATCTGTTCCTTTAAAAGATGCTGTGTTTATTTCACTTAATGGAAAAATATTGGGAATTTGGCATTTGCATTCTGTGAACCCTCCGATACACATCAATGCAATGCTCTCTCTCTCTCTCTCACCCACTCTCTCTCTCTTTCTCTCTATCTATCTCTCTCTCTATCTCTCTGTACTTTAGCTCATCTTTATGCGCATGTGGCTTGTCAATGCTGATGATGAATCTGTTTATGAGTGCAGAGCACTGATTTCCCCCGAGTGGGATCTCTCTCTCTCTCTCTCTCTCTCTCTCTCTCTCTCTCTCTCTCTCTCTCTCTCTCTCTCTCTCTCCCCTATTTCTCCTCCCTCTCCCTCTGCCTCTCTCTATATTCCTTCCTCGCTCTCTTTCACCAATCACCAATCCATCATTACTGCAAATTGTATCCAATAGGATAGATGAGCAAGCCAGAGTGGCTACATTTAAAGAAACACAAAAGCCGCTCCAATTTGTTAAATACATCATGTTCCCATCAAAAATACAGATGACTGAGATGCTGTGCTTAAAAAAACAGGTGTCAGAATAAACGTCGTACACCAGGAAATGGAATCAGTAAGCATCTAAACATGTCTAAAATGTATGTAATGTTGAGATTAAATTCAACTGAGTAAAAAAAACAAGTGACAATTTGACCTTATTACCAATTACAGCTCCTCCAGTCCGAATCCTAACGAGGATTTACAAAACCTTTACCTTTATCTTCACACCAATGATATTAATGATTTTTACTGTAGCATTGAAGCGAATGTTTCAAAAGGAACTAAAGACAAAACCAGAAGCCATTTTTCTTCTTCAGCAAATATTTTGCTATTGGCACAAGTATCAGGCTGAAGAAAATATACGCTGTTGTGATATATGTGTGTATGTGATGGTTTAGCCGTGATGCTAAACTAGCTTTCTTTACTTGCTAGCACAGGACTGTTACATGCTGAAGCACATTAAATGTTTTTATACTAAATTATTACATGTACTTAGCCATTCTGCTGCTAATTTGTCAAGTTATTACAGTTACAGTTAAAGAATATCAACTATTTTAAATATAAGTAATAATGGTCAGATTTTTTAGCTCTAAAAATGTTTCATTTTCCAACAATATTGTCTTTCATATGCATAGTAATTCTGAAAAGGTTCATCTTAAAGCTCTAGACTACAACGCAGCTAAGTGATGGAGTCACTGAATTATGGCAGAGATTTGCCTTAGCTAGTTAGCAAGCAGGTGACTATGTGTCAGACTAAAGGAATAAAAAGCAGATGCATCAATCTGGTTAGGAGGCGACCGCTAAATCCGACTGGCGCCGCTATCAGTGGGAAGCCGGACGACATTGTGGTTAATGTAGTAAACTGTTAACCAAAAGAAAAAGAAATAGACCATTTGAAGACATTTAAACTAAAAAGGCTTTCTATGATATATTGAATTAAATGAACTGAAAGTCATTCAAGGTGGATTTGGCTGATGACTTTTAAGACTTAACCCAAATACTAAAGAGCTCCACTTTGTCACAAACCCCACCAGCGCTATTCACACTGCTGTGTACCAGAAGCTGCAGATTTTGTAGTTTTGTGAACACATGTGAGATAAAATTCCAGCAGCTCATGTCTCTGTTGGAGGTGGTGAAAGAGGAGAGTGTTATCGGTTCATCTCAGCTGGCTCTGCTCTCCCGGAGACTCAGACCATATGGCTCTCTGTCAGGCCCGGCTTTTAATTTACCCGTTGTGTCTTTCCTCCATACACACGCACCAACAATTTATCCGAACTGCTGATTTAATCAGGAGTGCCAGAAGCAGTGGAGAGGAGCAGGACTCTAGAGCATACACACACATACACACACATATATGTATATGCATCTCTTCCTATTCACACACTCTTGTAGACTTGACCCTCAAGGACACTAACTGATGTTCAGTAGCAGAACATCTGAGCAGTAAAACTTAATATGTGTTGAAACTTTACCTGCAGCAGGGAAAAAAAATAATTAAATTAAAAATTAAAATTGATTTAATTTTATTTCAATTATTGTTTATCAGTGCTTATTTGTTTTGTGCATAAATTGCACAAATAAGCATAAACGACATTGACGTGCAAAAGTATATGTTATTGTGACCCAAAGTGTTTATACAGTACAAAAGTCTTACCAGGGCTGTCAAGTGTCACGTATTGAGTGTGACAGTCAAGCATTTTGGTCTCACGCAGAAAAACGTACTATTTTTCATATATTTAATACGCCCTAGCGTGCAAAATGTATCTGTCTGCACCGCTGTCTCTATGGAACCGGGCAGGAATGCTAATGTCACTCTTGCCTGTCTTCAAAACCTGAGAGCCCTGTCTTACATAAGTATTCACTGCCCTGGGTAAATACTTGGAAGAATCAGCTTTTAATGTAGTTCCAGCTGCAGGTCTTCTGAGATATACATTCCTATAAGCTTTGCATGTCTGGATGTTGATGTTTTTGCCCGCTCTTCTTGGCTAAATTGCTCACAATCTGTCAGATTGGATAGAGACGGTTAGCAAACAGCAATTTTCAAATCTTTCCATAGATTTCCGATTCAATTGAAGTCTGCAATTTAAGCCATTCTAGCACATTCTGAAGTTTGAACCACTCTAGTCTTATCTCCAGTGTCATCATAAGTCTCTTTTTATCTGATCAGAATAGGATTTTCCATCTTATAGGATTGTCCTGTGTTTGGTTTCATTCCTCTTGCCATCATGTCTGATCATTCACTGCTAATGAAAAGCATCTGCATAAAATAATGCTACCACTACCATGCTTCACTGTGTTTAATGAGCAGTGCTGGATTTCCATCAAATCTTGTGCTTTATGTCAAGGCCAGAAACGTATATATTCTTGAGTTATGTCTTTAGCATAGGATTTCACATGGCTCATTAATCACTTTTATCTCAAAACATTTAGAAATTAGAAAACACCAGTAGTAATGTCACAACCAATGAAGGAAGGAGACAGACCCGTACACAGGATAGCTTCAAATGAATGGGGTTTAATAAATAATAAATACAAAGACAGTAAATGACGAGAACTAAAGCAATACAGATGACGACACTTAACAATGACTGCTAATGACTAGGGTAACGTAACTAATGATACTGCGTCCGTTGCCGAGCTGAAGGGCAGAGCGACGTCCACAGGCGAGTTGAAAGGCCAAGCGACGTCCACAGGCGAGCTGAAGGACCGTGCGACATCCACAGCCGAGGTGGAACCGGAAATGGAGCGGCGTCCCTCGCCGGAACAAGGTGCGGGGCAATGCCGCAGGGCACCAGAAAAAAAGAAAAGAAAAAAGGTCCAGGAAGACTGACGGAACAATCCGGGATGTAGATAAAAAAAAAAAAACGGTCCGAGCTGGAAGCTATCCTGCTGTGTCCAAGTTGTCGGCGGAATTATTCTGTCACAACCAGGGGAGGAAGGAGACGGACCCGTACACAGGATAGCTTCAAATGAATGGGGTTTAATAAATAATAAAGACAAAGACAGTAAATGACGACAACTAAAGCAATACAGATGACGACACTTAACAATGACTGCCAGTGACTAGGGTAACTAATGATTCCGCCCTGCCAACGGCAACGCGGCTCACATTTATACAAAAGACAATGATACAATTAAGAACAGGTGTGGAGACAGGGAGGAGCAGACGAAGGCGGGGCAGACACGTGACAACAACAACAACAACAACAACAACAACAACAACAATAGTAGCACATGGCCAGAAGTCTGGGCTGATCCCTGACAAGTAACTAACATGATTTTTTTTATTTATTTTTATAATTAAGGACTCATTTCTAGCATACAATATAAATACACACTTTGTATAAATCAGAGAGTGACAGATTACTGTGTCAGTGTTGTTTAGTTGCATACTATTGTTGCAAAAAGAAATAAAACACTAGTCAATGACATCACAGTGTTGTGATGCCATAAAACACAAATTTAGCTGTAATTGTCTGCTAATAGCGCAATTACGATTAGTTCGATCCATGCTTTTTTTTTTTTTAAAGTAGAGCCAATGAATTATTTTTATAGTACACACACACACACACACACACACACACACACACACACACACACACACACACACACACACACACACACACACACATCATTTTCACACATCAGATGCAGCAGCTGCTGTTGAACCCAGTCATACAGTACAATTATAACTCCTTACATATGCATGCACACACAGAAGTCAGCAGTAGTGTGTTCAGGGATACTGTGTCTGCATAAATGCATGTTTACATCTCTTATAGTGCCTGCGTAAGCATTATAGGTTCACACCTTTTCAGTGGAGGAAACGGTGCTGTGTCTCTGCATGGTAATTACTGGAAGCATTTTCAGGAGCGCTTCAGTTTACTGACAAACATCTGACTTCACAGCTGCAGGGTTTAGCATACTAGTCCCTGATCCGAGATGGAACGTGAACAAAAGATGAAGGCTGCCAAAACCTCATGACTTGAGACACATATTTACCCTCCAGCTTCCTTAATTACACGTTGTCATAATATGCAACTGAATTTTACATGTTTATTTAAAAGATATAGATAGTGTATTACTGAATCAAAAGTGTTGTTTTAATATTTTTGAATGTTCTTTAGGAACAAATTCTTCCGCTTTAAACATTTTTAAACACTACCTCAAAGATTCAGCACTGACGATCGGTGTTTCTGTTTTATTAGTGTACAGTTTGTACAGTGCTGTAAATGAGTAGAGCAGTTAGAGCAGTGTGTTAGTTTACAGTATAATGCATACTACAATGCAAACTATATTTGGTAGCAGTCAGAATAATGAGTGTTGAGTGTAAACTATATATTTACAGGTGGGTGAAATAATGCACGCTGTTTACGCTAGTTTTGACAGCTTGGTGGTTACAATCAGAAGGTGAATTGTTCAAATCCCTGTTCTGCCATGCTGCAGTGAGGAGAGAGAAAGAGAGAGAGAGAGAGAGAGAGAGAGAGAGAGAGAGAGAGAGAGAGAGAGAGAGAGAGAGAGAGAGAGAGAGAGAGAGGAACAGAGAGAGAGGGACAGAGAGAGAGAGGGACAGAGACAGAGACAGAGAGAGAGAGAGAGAGAGAGAGAGAGAGAGAGAGAGAGAGAGAGAGAGAGAGAGACAGAGAGAGAGAGAGAGACAGAGACAGAGAGAGAGAGAGAGAGAGAGAGAGAGAGAGAGAGAGAGAGAGAGAGAGAGAGAGGGACAGAGAGAGAGAGGTTCTTGAGTGAAACCCTTTTACCCAGTCATATCCTGCTTTAAATGTAAGCTATAAGAAAGGGAAATAAATTGAAACAGTCCAATGAGCAAATACGTATACAGGCTCGACCTTTATTGTATTGTATAATTCTATTTACAAGTATAAGGATTTCAGGATTGGAAACATACAGTAATACTCACAGTAGAAAATAACAGCAAGGATTTCTAACATTTATTTAAAGTAAATATAAAAGACTTTACACAGCTTCCAGGAAGTGACTGTAAATTTCACGCTGAATGTTTTACAGTGAACCAAAACATGCTTATGTTTGTTTATGAGAACAATTAGTAGGAAAGTCAAATGTCAAAGTGGGAGCTGCAGGTTGTAGATTGTACATTAGACATACAGTATACCAGATGATGTATATTTATATATACAGTACATACACTGTTCTATCTATGTTTTTAACCACATTGTATTACTTATGTATAATACTGTAGTTACTGATACTGGAAACTGAAATCAGTGGGATAGATCATGTGAGCTTTGATTTGGGGGATTTTTTTTATATCATATTAATATGATTTTTTCTGATTGTAAACATCGCATATCTGGAAAAAAAGTGTTTAAAGAATGCTAAACCAATCAGACACATAAAATTAGCTTTTTTTTAAGTACAGAAATTCACATTTAACACTGTTTTATTTATGCAGTCTGGGTAGTAAACAGTTGATGTGACTGTGCAGGTGTTCAGCTGAGGCAAAAAAAAAGAGTGTTTTATACCACTGAAATGAACCCACACGATCATTTATTTATCATTTCAATCTTTGGGAATTTTTATTGTCTGCTGTGGGAATCTGAGGCTTACCACCAGATTTCCCCCACCCATTATGGGAGGATTGGCAAGCTTAGTGACATCAGAAGCAATATGGCCACCATGGGAATATTCTCAGTGGAAGATCCAAACTAGGGGTTTTATGAGATACTGGACATGATAATATTAATCCATGACAATAATATCTAAAATAATCATACTGGAATTTAACCAATGATTAAAATTTTCAATTTTAATTTCAATTTATTGTGTAGCACTTTTAGTAGTTCAAATCATCTCAAAGTGGCTTTACAGAGTATAGAAATAGACTAAACATGTACAATTAAAAAAAAAAGTTAAGTATCTATCCTTAATGAACAAGCCTGAAGCAATGGTGGAAAGGAAAACCTCCCTGTGAGGACATGAGGAAGAAACCTTGAGAGGACCCAGACGCAGAAAGAAACCTCATCCTCATTTGGGTGACACTGGACAGTAAATAATGTGAATGTAAATATTGTCCTTTCGAATGAAAAAGAATGGTACTTGCACAGCAACAGTACAATGTGTTTCTGTGTTGTGTTTCTGGTTCATTTTCAGTGAAGACAGGTGAGCATGCTGGATAGAGGATAGAGAAGTGTGTAAAAAAAGTATTGACGTGTGAGAACTGAGTATCAAATTGTTTTATGTTTTGAGTCACGCTCACGGACATTGTTGTGCAAAACAGAATAGACGGACAGCGGCGTGTTAGAAACTCAGCATGGTTTAACTGGCATAACTTTTTTTAAATCTCAGTATACCACCCAGTATACGAAAGTTTAAGTTATTCTCAGAGGTTACACACACTTCACTTCGGAGAGCTATACGTGCTCGTTTTAACAACATGAGCAGCTCAAGAAGGAAAAGTTTCACTTCTTTGCCATGTGAATGCAACAAATTTTCTACTTTTTATTTATCTACCTCCTTTTGGTTTTATTTTTAATCCTTAATTCTATTCCCTTTTTTATGCTTGAATACCGGACAGACATAGAAGAAAAACAAAAAAACAAAAAAAAAAAACATTTCACTGCATGTTGTACTTTGTATGTATGTGTAAAGACAAAATAAAATTGAGTAGGATATCTTTTTTTTCAATATTTTCAAGAATAGCATTTTTTTGCATAAATTGTGTAAAGTGTTTGTATTCAGCTGGATAAATGAGGCATTGTTGGTCAATGAGGCATTGTCTGTCTGCGTGCAGATAATCTATTGTATATTATATATACCCCTATATTTATCCACATTTGGCCCTGCAAAGTTGGGATGAGCAAAGAAAGAATTTCACTGTGGTTTCTTATTCTTTTATTATTATTATTATTATTATTATTATTATTATTATTATTAGTAGTAGTAGTAGTAGTAGTAGTAGTAGTAGTTGTAGTAGTAGTAGTAGTAGTAGCTTTCAGATAATTCCATGATTGTCCAACAGTGAGAAACTACTTAAAGATCCTCTCCCTGGATGTAGCTGAATCAGGTCTGTTCATGACATTTCTTTAAAAAATAGTTTTTCTACTAAAAGCATCACAGAGATCCTTTATTCAATACAGTTCAATTTTATTCAATTAAATTTTTATTTATGTAGCACTTTTAACAATGGAAATTTGTGGACCATAAAATTTCATATTAAAAATGAGTTTTAATGTATATTTTTGGCCAATTGAACAAGCCAGAGATGACGGTGGTGAGGAAAAATCATCCCTGAGATGATGTGAGGAAGAAACCTTGAGCAGAACCATATCCTTGTGTGTGACACTGGAGTGAGACCACCATGATCTCCGTGGTCTCTTTATTCAGTGACCTCTGTAGCAGAAGACCGAGATAGTCAACGTCGAATGATATCTTCACTAGATACTTTACTTCTTCATAAATAACCTAACCAACTTTTTACCCAGGTGGCTGTAGGATATTTGGAAAATGACTTCAAATAGTGAATTTTGCTTATTATGTTTTCACCCCTCTTATTTTCCTTTGTGGAAGTTATTCAGTGTTTTCACACCGAGAGCTGATTCTGGAGAGCAGTACCCAGTCCTCTAACAAAAAATGAATTGGTCATCACTAATAGGCTCAGCACACGTCAAACCGTGACTGATGCAGGTAAACTTCAATGCAACCGAGTGAAGGATTTGGCATTTTGGCCAATTTCAGATTTAAAAATGTGTTCCCATGATGCTTTGTTTGTCTGCTGTTAGCTGTTCAACACTCTGAACACATCAGGAAGAAGAGGATTAAAAATTTAAAACCCAGGCTTGATGAGTCGGAGTCAAAGCGAATAGAAAAAGATACACTTTGAAGTCAAGTGGACAATTGTCAAAAAGAAAAAAGAAAAAAAAAACGACAAAAGCGCATCGCCGTGTATTTTAATGAGGGATTGCAAAATAAGCTAACACGGAAAATTGCAATGGAACTAAAAAGGGTTCTCGAATTTATCCACAGAGCATTGGTTTATTTCCAATAAACATATTGTGGAATAATTGCGCCTGGCTGTGGGCGATATGGCTGCTTCACAAAAGAAAGCAGAGCTGCAACACTTCCTGTTCTGAATGCTCTTTAGACTAACACTGCTTAGAAGGTGAATAAACAACATTACCAACACAAACTGCCAGCGAAAAGAGAAAAATGCCTCACACTCGCTATCACTTTCTGAACTGCTTTAGTAAGCAAGCATGCTGGTGGGGTTCCAGTATTGTTTTTAATGTGCCCTTTATGACTTCTCTTTATTGTTTCCCTTTAGGGGAATCTCCATCCACATCTTAACACCCAGTACTTTATTATGTGAAGTGAAGTTTGTATGTGAAGTGAAGATAACCCTTGTGAGGTCAAGGGACCGATTCCACATGAGTGTAAGCTGCGTATGTAAAATAAAATACCCAGAAGGCAATGTGATGCTTCAGAAAAAAGAAAAAAGTAAAATACTGTTTGGAAAAAAGACCAAAAGCTATATCATACTGCATATGTTTTAAAGATATATTTAATATATGTATTATAGGTTGAAATTTAAAAAGATCTATTCTGAGACTTGCAGACTGGATTGTGTTAGCATTGGATCTGAAAGACCTCACCATGTATCTTTATCCAGAGTTGGAAAAACATTACATATTACAGGACAAGGCAGCTGATGTCACAGGAGACAGGAAAGCTGTACATCCCTGAGGATTTGTTTATTAGTTCAAAGGAAGTTAATCTGATCCTAAGCTTGTACTGAGTTGTTTATTTGCATCTCAACATCTGTGTGTGTGTGTGTGTGTGTGTGTGTGTGTGTGTGTGTGTGTGTGTGTGTGTGTGTGTGTGTGTGTGTGTGTGTGTGTGTGTGTGTGTGTGTGTGTGTGATGGAGCCTCCATGGATCAGGACTTTTTTTGTCCAGCCCATTCTACATAAGCTCTATTAGACTGAGATCTGGAGAATTTGAAGGCCATAAACTATTGGTCATGTTCCTCAAACCATTCCTGAACAATGTTGGTATTGTGGCTGGTAGCCTTATCCTGCTGAAAGAGGACGCTGCTATTCGTTGCCATGAAGGAGTTTACTTGGTGGAACATCCATATAAAATGACCCAAGGTTTCATGGCAGAGCATTGCCCAGAACATCACACTGACTCCTCTGGTGTGCCTGATGCTCACATGCCCACTGTAGGTGCTTTCAGCAGTGTACTGGGGTCAGCATGGGTACTCTAACTGGTCTCTATCATAGCCAGCAACATGTTTTTCAGTCATTTGTACTGCAGAAGCTCTTCTATGGTATCAGACCTTCAGCTTTCCTTCCCTCCCCACACGCATCAATAAGACTTGGGTGCTTATGACCCCATCACCTGGTCACCAATTGTTCTACCAGAGACCACTTTTTCCTTGGGGCATTTTGGAACACACTACAAGATCTGTCATTATGGAGAAGAGCTGACCTAGTTGTCAAACTATCACAATTTGGTCCATGTCACAGTCGCTCAAATTCCTAAATTTGTATATTTTTTCTGCTTCTAACACATCGACTTCAAAAACTGTTTGGTAACTTGGTGAATATTTCCCACCTCATGAAAAGGAAGGAGAATCAGTGTTTATCACGTCACCTGTCATTGCTTTTAAAGTACATCCAAATCCCCAGTGATATATAGCTTAGGGTTTCCATGATTTTTCCAAATCCTCTCCTTTCACTTTCAATTTGAGTTTTTTTCTGCAGATACTTTTATCCAAAGTGACCTAGTGAGGCAGAACGCAGTCCAAACATATACCTGACCAGATAACAGTGCAGGCCACTACTCAAGAGAGCAACACTGGTTCTCTGATATTCATGTGATTTAAACTCACAACCTCTTGGTCACTAGTATGTAACCCTGACCCACTTACACTTCCCTCCTTACAACCCCTTCTTATTTCTTTTCCCATTGCTGTAGCCCTTCTTATATCCACTCCAGACAGCCAGACCTCTCGAGAGACGTGTTCCCTCTGCCCAGCTTGGCTCGTTACACTCGTTACTCTGGATCTCTGCTTCTTCTGCAGTGTCTCCCCAGCTGACAGAGTGTGTGCGGGCTGCGGTTCGCGCAAACCTGACCCGGGCTGCATGAAAGACTGCTGACCTGCTGAACCATCTACTCTCAGTAGGGCTAAGGATGGAAAATCATGACCTGGACTATTCCATCAAAGCCTAGTACAGAAACAGGCCAATTTACAGCCAAGAGCTGGAAGTCCTCTGGGGAAACGCTCCAGAGAAGCAGTAAATGAAGCTGCCTACTAAATCAGAGCCAAACCGGCTGCGTCCCAATTCAACATCTCAATTTGACTAAGAATGTCACAGTCCAGTAGGTAACGAAATGTCAACTAAATTAACTTGTGTTGCAATCACAATAAAAGCCAAGGGCATTCATGAATCTGATGCTACAGTATATATTCAATAGGAATTCATATCTAATTTATTTTCCTGCAGAATCTGTGGCAGAAGGAAGCAGTTCACTGAACTCCAGTTAAAAAAGTGCATGAGAGAAAAAAGTATAAATGTGTTGAGAAAAAAAAATGTAAAACTGTTGGAGAGCATAGCTTTCACAGGATGACGAAATAAATAAATAAATAAGAGCGCACCCGCCTCGCCATGAATATTGCATTAGGGACATGAACGGAGAAGTGCAGTGCCTGGAACATCTGGTGCCGTCCGCAGGGACCCTCGTGGCAAGAAAGCCACAACTTCCAGAAAAAAATGCCAATAAAACAGGAAAAGAAGTCTCCACGAGCAGGCCTGCACATTATCCGCCCGATTTGTTTGGCTAATTAGATTTTTATCGCCGGTAGCCGCTGGTTTTCAGCAAACTGATGAAAGATAAACCGAGGATTCAGAGGCGGAAAAATGCAGCTACTTTCAACTTGCATCATCGGTTTCAGACATGTAGGTGTGTGAAAGCAATGCTTCGCTGGGCTTTTCATGCTCTGAAACATAGCCAGGTGCTGAATGTTTTATGGAGATCTGTGCGTTTTCTTTTCTGTCTGCAAAGTCTATACTGAATGGGTCTTGAATTAAATGAGTGTTTGGGTGTAATGGGGAATCATGACTGAATGGATTATTGTGCACCTCCATGTGTGGGAGAGGGCTATTGAGAAAATAAGTGATGGACATGGAAAAACAAGGAGAAAGACTGACACAAGGCCTGGAACAAAACAATATTTGTTTTATTTAAAATCAATATGTTTTATTTCGAATATGGTGTCTTACATCTTCAGGGTTTCATCCAGGTTTGCTCCAGTTATCTGTCTCCCATGTTCCCAGAAAAAAAACCCTAAAGCTTCTTTATAACCCCTCATTCTGACAGCATTGTAACCCACAAAGAAAACATTTTCATTTTGAATATTCATTATGACATTTGTATCTTCATTAATGCTTGCTAGTTTGGGATGCCAAATACAACTGAACTGCTTCTCACTGAGCATCATATCCTGGACAAAATAAGAAAGCACAGTTGTTTTTGTGAATGTTTTGTGAACTTCAGACTAAATAAATGCTTCTCAGTGCTGGGTGTCTACAGATAGCTGCTTTTCAACTGGAAAATGATACAATTCTTTGGCACGTAAGTGTGTCTGATGCCCTGAAAAATATTAGCGATGGGTAAGGGGTCTCCTCTTCTTTTGTGTCTGTGTTTCCATGTATTACTTCACCTACTGCAGAGTGTCTGTATCTCAGCACAGACAGTAAACTGAGGTCAGGAGTGAAATCAGGAGCCTTAGAACGGTATATCTTACAAAGGTATGGATTTAATACAACTTTCTGACAAAGACAAATGTTTGTGCTGTCATTACAGAATCTCAGTTCTTTTCATTCTCAGATACAGAGCTGTGAAATTAAACCTAAGGCTAACTAGCAAGCCCCAGTTTGACAATGTGTGAGTTTCCTCTCTGTTATAAAGCTATTATCAGTTAAGGCTAACAAAAAAAAAACTTACCTGATTAGATTATTGCTTCCATTAACTGGTGTATGACGCTTATGCATAGTGGTTCAGGTAAACGGTTAGTGTAAACGTCACCCCTTCTTTTCAGACTCTTGCTTGCAAATCAGCTTACTAAAGCAATAATTGTTGATTTGAGCAAATACTAAGTAGTATGCAAAGTTTGCTCGTCTGCTTCTCTATTGTTGCCTGAAAAAAACCTTTGTTAAAAAACTTTTAGTTACTTTTGCAGAGATGAGAGGGTAAGCTTGATCGGATTTAAATGTTTTTTTTTACCTGGTGTTATATAAGCAGCCAGTTATTTCCAGCTAGTTGAATATATTTGCTCTGCTTTATCAGGACATCACATACTGATAAACTTTTTGTTGGGAGTTAAGAGTACAGTTTGAGATTAAAAAAGAAATAAGGAAGGTAAGGAAAGTGTCCTATGCAAAGTATTCTCCAACACCAACTTTAAACTGGATGCTGTGTGCACAGTGCAAACACTGAACTGTAAGCATTAATGATTAATAAAGGGTTCCATTAACAGAATAGCACTCAGTGGGACAGCCATATTTGTAATTTAGCTCTAAGGCACCGATATAAGGCATTATAAGATACTGCTTTGACCTCTAGCTAATTGGTGTACCATAATGGTGTGCATGGCTGTGCAACTAATGTAAACTTTAACTGGTGAAGGCGTTATTCCTGCCTTTGATATCAGGGTCCCTTGATTCTAGACCAGTAGGGTTTTTTTGGCACAATTGCAAGATTATGTCCTGCAAAAACCCTACGTGAGGAATTCTTGGACCCCAACAACATAGTTAGCATGAAGGAATACATTACCACAGTGGGAATATCCTATGTAATGTTTTTCCCACTCCTACTCAGTTTCTCACAGAAAGACAATGTGTGTGTTAGAGAGAGAGAGAGAGAGAGAGAGAGAGAGAGAGAGAGAGAGAGAGAGAGAGAGACAGCGAAAAAAAACTGCCGTGGCATGACGATCCACAGAGAGTGCAGCGGCGGGTTTTTGACTGCGGTCCAAGCCGACAGCTGACAGCCGCCTGTGTGACATGGTGTACAAGCAGATGTGGCGGCAGCTTTCCAAATCCTTCTTCGCTCCATTCCTCCAATCCTCGCTTCCTCCTGCTCTCGTTTCAACCCTTATCGAAAGAAATCGTATTTGTTTTCCTTCCCATTACATCTTGCTCCCTACTCATTGATCCCAATTTCCTCCACACTTTTTGTGGTATATTCCAACCCCAATATCATTCACAGGGAAACTTTTCTCTTGTTTCTTTCTACCTGTTTTTCACCACCTGCACGGTGTATGTCACCTGAGATGCACCTGACTGCACTCGAGTCCAAACAAACACTCACACAGCCACATACGTACAGTCTCCCTCCCTCCTTTTCGCTCTCCCTCCTCTGCATTAGTTCCTAATTACCAGCTAATAAGTCATTACTCTTGTCATCCATGGGGGAATAGAGGGGCCTGCTCACCCCATTTTTAATTCTGGCACCCACTCCACATGGCTGCACGTCCACAGGGTGTGGGTGGCATCCGTTCATGTGTGTGTGTGTGTTCATTCCAGATAACATCTGGAATCATTGCAGTTCAGTTGTGGGAATTGAGAAATATAATCCAAGCTTGACCAGTACGTCTGTGCATTGACAAGCTGAGACATTTGTTCCTTAGACCTTAACATCCAGAATTTTCTGTATATGCATCTTTTTTTTTTTTTTTTTTGATTTACGATTTTTTTTTTGTACACAATTGTTGTAGTCTACAATCATTTTGTTATCATTTTTGTAGTTTTTGTACATAAATCCATAAAGTCCCGGTGACACATGAATGAATCTGATATTGTAATTTGTGAGCTTACTGTGTTCCTAGAAATCCATGTTTATGTAGATTTCTCTATTGGTTTTAATTCTGAAATGCAAAGGCATTAAA
>NC_062518.1:11274680-11302180 GCF_022655615.1 Tachysurus fulvidraco
TCACATCATGACAAAAGCACACATCTCTCGCTTTAGATAGAACTAAAACTCCTGTACGAAACCTGACCTGTGTTGGGTGAGGTGTTGAAAGTGTGTCATAGGCAGAAAACCTCAATTTGGTCTAAACACATCTCTGTTTATGTCTTTAATAGTTTTTACCTAGACCACATACATACTATATACATACATGTAACTTCATGTCATTGGGATGTGGTAGCTTAGTGGTTAAAGTGATGGACTACTGATACTACTAAGGTTGTGTATTTGAATCCCAGGTCCACCAAACTGCCACTGCTGGGCCCCTGAGCAAGGCCCTTTAACCACCAATTGCTCAGTTGTATAAAATGAAATCAAACGTAAGTCACTCTGGATAAGGACGTCTACCAAATGCTGTAAATGTAATGTAAAATCCATTAAAAAGTCATTGTGAATGATGTATTTGATTAATAAATAACAATCGAGTACATTAGCCATAGGAAAGAGGAATCTGAACAGAAATCTACACAGATTCATCTTCACAGTAATGAGATTGAAGTGAAAGAACAGAGCGGTAACTCACGTCTCTCAGCTTTTGGCATTAACATTGTGAATCCTTAGGTCACATCTTGGTGTCACCAGTTCAGGTCATCCGAGTCAACACACACACACACACACACACACACACACACACACACACACACACACACACACACACACACACATCATCTGATCATATCATTTTTTTGACTCTGAACTTGCCTAGTATTTTGGATTATCTGCTTGCGCTTTAATTAAAGCTGTTTCTTCTGCATTTGCATCAATCTCAACTTCCATTTCATGACAGTCATGGTGTAATGATGAGAGGAACATTTCTTTTTTTTTCTTTTCTTTTTTTTTTTGGCTTATTGGACCTTAATCAATAGAGCATTGTTTAAATGCCACAGCCTATCTGAACATTCCTCTATGTCCACAATTAACACATTTTCCATATAATGGCTACTTCTAGCATGATAATGCACCCAACTCAATCTGGCTCTATGAACATGACAATAAGTGTACTTCACCTTTGCCTGATCAGCCACCAGATCGGAATCCAGCAGAAGACTTTTGTGATGTTGTAGAAAAGGAGAAGTGCAGTATTAAAAAAAAGTCAGTAAGAGTGATGATATTTTCTCATATGGATCTACAGCCTGAAGATCAATGCAAATCACACTTAGTGTAGGTTTAGAGCTGCTTATGAATATCATTTAGACCTTCCCGGGTTTGACCTGCATACATAAGCATACACAACATTTAACCTCAAAAACCCTGTTACCCAACAAGTTAATATTTATCTTCACAAAGTGTGTGTGGTTTGATTTACGGTGGTTTAATCAATACCGTGTCAAAGCGAAGAGCTGGGTGAAAAAAAAGAAATGAAATAAAATGTTCTCTATTACAATATTCAGTAGCTAGTTAATGGGTTAACTAGATTCCCTGTGCCTGCATGGAGACATGACTAGTATTACAAAAACCTAGCAAGAACTCAACTGCCATTTAAGCTTCCTCTGCTTTCGTCTTCTTTTGGTTGTACTTGATATCAAATATCGTATTATAGATAGGACTGTTTATTTGGTCACATATAAATTACAGCACAGTAAAAAATTTTCTTCACATAGCCCAACTTTAGAGGTTAGGGTCAGAGCACAGGGTCAGACATGATACAGCGCCCCTGGGGTAGAAAGGGTTTTAACCACTTGAGCCACTGTTGCTCCACACACTCGAACACATACAGTATACTCTGCTAACTCTATTCAGCTCTAACTGAGTACTACATAGTGCTCAGGATCTGAACAGCATTAATATGTATATAGTACACCACTGATGACAAATACATCAACAAGGTGTTACAAAAGGAAATTGAAAATTCTTTATTGGCAAACAGGTAAACATGCTTACTGACAACTATTAGCAATGGCTAAATACTGTAACTTACATAAATTACACTGCTATGTTCCTATGTAATAACGTAGTATACTAATAATACCTTATATTTGCACTTCTGATTTTATAACTAGCTGTGACTAGGTACTGAACTATGTAAATGAAGTAGGTATTGAATATCAGCAAGAATGCTTAAATAATCCTTGATTGCTCGAAAGCATTTCTCTGTGTTCTTGCGACTTAAATTTTGACTTAAACTGTAAATGACTCAAACTGTGCTCTATACAAATGAAGCAGCTTGAGGTCATTCTGAGGCGACTGTGTCCTCAAGAGTTATAAGGCTCATCAAATTCTCACACAATACTAATCTTCTCTCTCTCTCTCTCTCTCTCTCTCTCTCTCTCTCTCTCTCTCTCTCTCTCTCTCTCTGTATATATATACAGAGAGAGAGAGAGAGAGAGAGAGAGAGAGAGAGAGAGAGAGAGGTCACATCTTTGGTGTATAACAACATTGAGAGAACATCTTTGGTGTATAAATTTATGCAGTATACAGTATGAACAGAGCCTTTGTCTCCTATTGAAACAAAGCTTCCTCGTTTGCATCCCCCCTGTCTGAACGAGCGACACTCCCATCACCCGCACACACTCGTACACACTCTGCACCCCCCGGGAGGTGACATCTGGCGGGCCGCACTCGCTCGGCTGGTTCCAGATGCAGCGCCGGCGACACCGGAGCGCTCATTTCAATTCCATCAGCCTCTCCCAATCATCTCCACTCTCCCCTGTGCAACATTAACGAGCCTCTTTCATTTGAATACGTAATTAGCCGCCCGAGCACTCTGCTTCACTAATTTCGAGACAAAAGCATTGGGGAGCGGGGGGGTAGGTGCAAAGATAGAAAAAGGGGAGAGAAAGCGAGACAGAGAGAGAGAGTGGAAAAAACATTTGCATGGCAATTTAGGACTGTGGGGATGAGGAGGGAGAGACGGCGGCATTTTTCGCTTTGCTCTTCCTTTGTCCCAATTTTGTGCCGCTCCTGTTTTTGGTGCTGAGATGTTGTCCATTTTTATAAACATCACTGTGTTATAGAGTGTTAGAAACCGAGAGTGAGTCTTTTTTATCATACTGAGCTGCAGTTCTCTGGTGAAAGTGTGATGATTTAGCCATGCAGTTTGGTTTGTTCAATGCCAAATAAGTGCTTATAAGCTGGACTTCATTCCGCTCCAAAACTAATGCCCAATCATGTGACCAATTACATTTGGGAACTAAGTGAGACATTATTTAAATATATGTAACATTTACATACAATACATAGCATTTTTGCCCAAACTCTTGCATTAATCTTATATATGTGTGCATTAATAACAGTAAACAAAGACAATAATGCACAGGATCTCTCGTTCATTAATCCTTTTATACTTAACCTAACCGAGGTAGTTGTATCATCCGCTTATTTTCCTTATTAGCATTTTGCCATTGTTTTCCACACAGACGCACACACACACACACACACACACACACACACACACACACACACACACACACACACACACACACACACACACACACACACACACACACACACACACACACACACACACACACACACACACACACACACACACACACACACACACAGATGACAACCTCTTGTGTCTGCTGAAACCATACCTAATTAGCAATTAGAGACACAGTAAAGACAAATGAAAGAAAACATGTTGAGTTACACAAAGCAAGCTTAAAGGAATACAGCTTTTTCCCTCAACCTAGTTGAAATCTTCTACATCTGTAGCGGATGTGTGATTATCATGGATAAGAATTACGGCAGGTTCCTCTATATTAAAAAAAGAGAAAAAGACAGGAAAAAACCCCAACAACTGAAAACCTGTTCAAATGAGTCTTGCTTAAAACATAAGTGTCAGTGCATCTGTTGAATTCTTTTAACAAACGAAGCAATTGTCGGTTTATTGTCCGTTTACTGTAAATTAGTGTCTTAGGCACATTACTGTATATTATGTATATTAGTAGATTTTGTATAAAAATAAAATAAATAAATAAATAAAAAAAACCTAATTTAAAGGTCTAACTTTTGGTCAAAGCAAATCAGTGTAGAGTTTATATTAATGTTAAACCAAGAATTATAGTGTCACTGTAAATATTGTACAATAGATTTTACACCTTGCATGCTCTGATTCTCCCACTTCTACTGCTGACCTGATCGGAGGTTCATTACTGAGGATCTAAGTAAAACCCTGAGGCTCTGTATTTCTCTTTAGAACATTTTACCGCCAGAAAACATGGCTATATGGAGCAAAGCCTTGGAGAACAATGACAGATTTTTTGTTTTAAATTACTTTATAATTTTTTCCAGAAAATAATGTTTTTGTTGAAACAGATGTATATTCTGTTCTAGAATTTGTTTCAATACATTATTTTGAATCTGTAAAATTTTTTGTCTACATTTGCATGTAATAATAATAACAACAACAACAACAATAATAATAATAATAATAATAATAATAATAATAATAATAATAATAATAATAATAATATAAAACATTTTTAAATAGTAAACTTGAATTCAAAGAACTTCATTTGATTGTTGTTCAAAAAACTCAATAAAATATATATAAATATATATTTTATATAAAGAAGTATTTTTGGGTTCCATGTATATGACACCATAGGACCGTAACCACTATATGATATGGAGTTTTGTGGTAAACGTGTGTGATTAGATTATTACTCTCCTGTTATACATCACTATTTTTTTACCACAAAATAAAACAATGTCGAGTTGGAGCTTTGTTGATAAATGCAGAATGTTTGACTGTGTTCTACAAAAAAGGAGGGTTGCATAAGCCTTGTATTGACAATTCACTACCATTAGACTGACATTAATCTATGAGTTTTTTTATGAAGGGCACAGTTGCCATGCAGTTCCATGGTTAGGGGTTTGAGTTTGTGTGTGTGTGTGTGTGTGTGTGTGTGTGTGTGTGTGTGTGTGTGTGTGTGTGTGTGTGTGTGTGTGTGTGTGTGTGTGTGGGTTTCCTCTGCATACTCCGGTTTTCTCCTCCACTTCAAAGCCACATGCTGTAGGCTGATTGGCATAGTGGGTATGTTTACTGCAGTGGGATAACACATACTCCAGGGATCCCTATGACTCGTTCCCTGTGTCTCCTGTGATAGGCTCCAGGTTCCCTGTGAATTGCATTGGATATGTTCTGTCAAATATGAATGGATGGAATTTTTGGCTCTTTCTCTCAAATAATGAAATTGTTCTCTGTAGTAAAAACACCTATGGAGGAAATGTTAAAAAAAACAGCGACGTATTCGCTAAAATACGCACAGTGTGAATAATCTGTGTATCCACTGAGGCTGAGTTGCTCAGCAGTAACACACACAGACACATACCCAAACATACACACACACACCTGCGCAAACATTCTTACAGTGTCTCATGTTTTTGTCTGTGAGTGTAACATCCATCCTAGTGTGTGTGAGATGCTGTGGTAGCACCTCTCTCCTCTGGCGCACATACACACACACACACCTGTCTCTGAGACGTGCTTCCTTAAGGAACGTCTCATTACTGTAAGCATGTGTGTATGTCAGTAGTAGACAGAAATATAAATATAGTCGTGTCTATAGAGATAGAATTTGTAGCACAGCTGAAGGCTGATTGAAATTCTGTCTCTTTTCAGCAAGTCACACAATCAATTATTTTTTTAATGTCTATTACTAGCTACTATTTAACTTGTCCTTACTGTATTTTTGTAAAAAATTGTATTTTTGGTAGATACATGAGCATTGGTCTGAGCACTCAGATACAATATTAAAGAGAATGCCGTACTTACACTGATCTTTCATTAACCCTTTCTACCACAATGTTTTATTTCACTGGCAGAATGGAAATAGACTTATAGGGCGTTTTGTATCGTTAGTGAAGTTGCAAGTCTGTTATAAGTCAGAGTCAGGACACGGTGTGAGACGTGTGTTTTTCCCCCATTTTGGATAATAACTACACAGAGTTGTAGTGATTGTAGATAATGCATTCAAATGCACTTGGGGCATCTCAGAGAGCAGAAATTAGATTGATTTCAACATTACTGTGAAAAAACTAACCGTTTTTTCGACATAAACGACATAAACAGGCAATAAAGACATGCAATGCTGAACATGGACACAACAAAACAGGAGCCAATTCCATTCTTTAGCCTCTGGAAAAAGAATTAAAGAAGAATTTGAAAAATATTTCTATACAGTATGTATATATACAATTCAGCTATAAACAATAAACTCTCTTGTCCATATTTGTTGTATTATTTTTTTCTTCCATAAAATAATGCCAGATATTCAGTTTGTTGTCTAACCAGGGAATGTCCAGCTTAATGTTTGCTAACTTGCTAGCAAATGTAAACAATGATTTAAACAACAATGTACGGTAAGCAGTGTTTGCTTGATTGCTAACAAAACTGGCTTTTAAAATACAACAGTTTGCCTAATTTTAGTGACAAAACATAGCTAGCTTTGCATTGTTAGACAGCTAGACAAGCTAACTAGCTAGAACACTACTCTAGCTTAGCTAATGATGTTAAATAATTATATGCATCAAAAAATGTCATGTCAATTGATCAAAGTTATAGTTGACTGAAAGAATTCAGGCCACAGACATGCCACAGATCAGCACATGCCTCGTTCA
Organism: Tachysurus fulvidraco; assembly: GCF_022655615.1. Taxonomy (NCBI): domain Eukaryota; kingdom Metazoa; phylum Chordata; class Actinopteri; order Siluriformes; family Bagridae; genus Tachysurus; species Tachysurus fulvidraco. Next base: position 11,281,284 of record NC_062518.1, read on the forward strand.
CACAGCAAGCACACAATTAACTCGCATCCAAACACTTTTTTGTTTCTATTATAGCCAACACCAAATCAACACCTCGCTCATTAGAGTGGAACTCATTTTCCACCATGAAACCGTAGACCACTCTTGAGACCAAGATATTTAGTAGAGGAGAACACAATAATATGTCGATTATAACAGTACAGAACTAACATTCCCGGGTTGTGTGGAGGTTTTTGTCCTTAAGTATTTATCTAAGCACTAATCCTACAGTTTCACCAACTGAGTCGAATCACTGGGCTACAATAGGAGTTTATATTTCCTTCAAACACGAAATTAACCCATGAGCTCCCACTACAATATACACCTTTACAAGTCACTTAGATTAATTATCCGTTACCGCTTTGTCTCTCTGGCAACGGCGTTTGTGACAGTACAGCAGTTTTATTCACATCCCATCCTGCAAATTTTCCCACACCTGATCCAGGTCGTGAAAGGTTACATAATTAGCTGATGAGGTAAAGCAGGTGTGTTAGACTAATGTGTACAGAGTATAAGGTTTTAGGAGCAGAATGATAAAAGCAATGACACATCCATTTATCTGTCACACAATGGGACACTGTGAGATAAAAATCAATGTGATACGCACACATGCTACTTTGGACAGGATGTTCAATCGTATACTATCAGTTCTGAGCTTCATATTAATATGGAAATGTTATTGACTTGAAAAGCTATAAAAAAAATAACAACTTTGACGATTAGTCGAAGCTACGTGGGAACAAGGGAATGAAATTGCAGTGTGATGAATGAATCTGCTGTACAGTATCAAAACAATCTGTAAAACCATGGCATTCTCTTATTCAGTAACATTAAATACTGTAAATGCATGCCTTGCTTTGAACAAGTCCACCTCAAAATATCACAAAATACCTCAAAAAAGACAAAATAAATGTCCCATCTGTCTATTTTCTTCATCTCAGAAAAATCTCCTAGCATGGTGTATATAAAATCTGGTCTGTTTTCACTAACTGTTTTTTAATAGATATATAATTAAAAAAAAAAAAAACATTTTTTTTTTCATGTTGATTTCATGGTGCAAATTCAGAGTATACTGGAGGATAAGGCTTTGGTTTACTAATCAGAAGGTCAAAGGTTCAAGCCCCTGCTCCTGTTGGGCCCTTGAGGAAGGCCCTTAACCTTCTCCACTCCAGAGGTGCTGTATCAAACCCTGACCTTGTGCTCTGACCCCAACTACCTAACAAGCAGCGATATGTGTAGAAAAGATGTCCACTGTGCTGTAATGTACAGTATATGTGACAAATAAACACTAAATTTTCACTGGATGAATCAACGAATAATAATGAACAATAATGATGGTGTATAAAACCATTGTATATTCATAAAGTGTTAAGAATAGGAATAAGGTAGGAGGGATTTTTTTTTTTTTTTTTTTTTTTTTTAAACCAGCAGCATTACATTCTCTTAAATCTGTGAAAATGATCCAAGTGGATAAGCAGCATCATGGAAAAGGAAGTAACGATGTAGTTTATGAACAGAGAAAAGGAAATGTTAGACTTTAACCAGGCACAACACCTAGTAAACTAATGACTCTGTGTATGTATCCGCTCATTCATTTTTGATTAAAAAAAACACTAATAAAGTAAGAAACATGGCATGAATGAGAATTACGTGTCCACTCTCTCCTTCCCTCTGGTCTGATGTCATCAAGCAGGTCATAGGTTATTACCCCGTATGCTTGCTGTGCCTCTAAGCCTTCGGCTTCTATTAGGATCGTGACCCCTTGCTCTGTGCTTCTTACCTGAGGGAAGAACCGTTTGGATCAGGCTTGTCCTCAGGGACACACCTCCGCTGCTGTCCTCTCTTACTGAACTCCTCTCTTAATTACTCAACATTAACACTGCATTCCTACCAGGAATTTATCCGTTAAATATTTACAGGGAGAGAGCATTATCAGTTTCTATAGACTGATCGATTGAATGATTGATTACACATAGAAAAAGCGACCCTTTGTATTCTTTTGGATCGTTTATGGATCACTCTTCTGTTACGTGTATGTTCGATTCTGATTGGTCGTTGGTTCATTTTCTCATTTAAATTCATTCATAAATAAATATATGAATACATTTTTTTAGAACCATCTGTAATTCAAATATATTTAATTTAATCTGTTATCATATTATTATGGTATTTATTGTGTCAGCTATTATCAGATTTTAAAAAACATGTAATTGTTGATCAAGTGAAATGTGGAAATGTTTAGTTATCAGTTTACTGCCCAATGTAAAACAATTCCTTCAGGACTCCAGAGAAAGCTTTCACTAGGGAGAACTCAGAAGTTCCCAAAGCGTAATTGTTACTATAAAGCTGTAAGAACGATGTGATGTTTTTAACCTAACAAACATGTAATCACATGCAAGTTACTTTCTATATTAACAATAAAACCCTTTTTTCTGTGTGATCCCGTTACTGAATATCGTCAGCTCCAGGCCCTGCGTCATGCCTCATCTCAGCACCACGTCATTGATTCATCGATCGAGCTCCTTTAAGCTTATACTTTCTTAATGGCTTCTTGGTTTCTTTCTAACTATCTGTTCTAACATTCTAGACAGAATCTTCTAGAACCTTCTTTCCCCCAAATGTCCATCTTTCATCTCTCCCCAATACACCATCTCTCTTCTGTCTCTGCCACTTGGTTCCTTGTGCATCTTTCAACATCTGAGTCTCAAGCTTTATCTTTTCATAACACCGTCTTTTGTTCTTTCTGCTTCCTGACATCTGTTCTCCATCTCCATCTCCCTCACTCCATCTCTCTTTATCCTCCTTCCTGACACTTTCTCTCTCCGACTTTCTGTTCCACTTTCACACTATGTCCATCATACCATCTTCTTCACGTTCCATGTCTTTCTCCATACATTATTCTCTCAATCACCCTATCTCTCCATCTCTATATTTCTTGTTCTGATATTGTTCTGATAATCATTCTCTTTATTTATATGTACTAAATCAATATATTTATCATTCCATAACTCTCTCTCTCTGTCTCTGTCTCTGTCTCTCTCTCTCTCTCTCTCTCTCTCTCTCTCTCTCTCTCTCTCTCTCTCTCTCTCTCTCTCTCTCTCTCTCTCTCTCTCTCTCTCTCTCTCTCTCTCTCTCTCCCCCCTTCTCTTTCTTTCACTATCTCTCTCCTCATTGCTCTGTACATTTGTGTGTGTGTGTGTGTGTGTGTGTGTGTGTGTGTGTGTGTGTGTGTGTGTGTGTGTGTGTGTGTGTGTGTGTGTGTGTGGTGTCCTACAATAAGGCAGACTGTATTCCCGCCCGTCTCCCATTGTTCCTGGAAAGAGATTAAAATCACAGTACCACACGGACATTAGACCCCATTAGAACACCACACTAACAATTTATTGACATGATTTAGGACACAGTGCCATTTTTCAGGAATCATTTCACCCCAGAAATGTGTGAAAGTAAATTTATAACAGAAAGCCAGACAGAAGATTATACCCTTTTTTAAACAAAATAATATTTCATTAAGAGCTTGTGTAGCTGAACAATGCCATTCTTCGCAAGCAGATGAAGATTTGGGTTTGTATCTATGCAATGATTTCAGGGAGAGACAAAAAATTCTTACTCTGTTAGTATTTACAGTAGAGAGAAGTTTGTGTATCTCAGGGCTCTCTCTTCTGTAGTTCTCTTTAATATCAGTGGAGCTTTACTGTCTTATTGCTTTCATGATGGACAAGGGCGGAGCTTTACAGTGTGACATCACACACACACGCACACACACACGCACACACAGACACACACGCACGCACATATGCACGCACGCACGCACGCACGCACGCACGCACACACACACACACACACACACACACACACAGTGTATTTAAAAGCCCTTAGTATCAAAGCCACAGTGACTGAACATCTGTTTGTGTTGTGTGTTCATCAGCAGATTCATGTGTCTGTTGGATTTCACCATGATGTTTGGTTGATGTGACACATGTGTAAAGCCCATGTGACGATGTGTGTCTCTTTACTGACTCACACACACACACACACACACACACACACACACACACACACACACACACACACACACACACACACACACACACACACAGAATTGATGGAGTGATGGAGAGGAGAGGGTTAATGGTGCCTCCACCATGTGTTTGTCTCTGCATCAGTGTACATTATGTACTCCTTATTTGCATACTGCAGCGCGAGCTCAATTAAAATGAACTTTTAATTTCTTACAAGTAAATTAGTTTTGCATGTGATGCGTGCAAATGTCGGGATAATGGAGGCTTTTAATGAGCGCCGAGCCGAGCGACGCCACGCGCTCCGGGACACGGAGATGGACAGGGACACTCACCCAGGAGAGACACACTTTATCCCTCCATCTCTCTATTTTTCCATCACTTCTTCTTGCTATCATTCCATCTCTCTGTCTCTCCATCTCGCTTTCTTTCAATCAAACCTTCTCTCTGTCACTCTATCAATTCATCACTCCATCTCCCTGTCTATTCACCAGTACATCTCTTCATCACTCCATCTTTCTGTCTTTCCATCACTTAATCTCTCTATCTCTCCATCACTACTACTATCTGTTTCTCTATCACTCTACCTTTCTATCAATCCATCTCTCTGTCTCTCCTTCACTTAATCTGTCTTCTCTCCATCAATCCATCTCTTCATCACTCCTTCTCTCTGTCTCTCTATAACTCTATCTTTCTATCACTCCGTCTCACTGTCTATTGATCAATACATCTCTTCATCGCTCCATCTTTCTGTCTTTCCATCACTCAATCTCTCTATCTCTTCATCACTCCATCTCCCTGTCTATCCACCAATACATCTCTTCATCGCTCCATCTTTCTGTCTTTCCATCACTCAATCTCTCTATCTCTTCATCACTCCATCTCCCTGTCTATCCACCAATACATCTCTTCATCGCTCCATCTTTCTGTCTTTCCATCACTCAATCTCTCTATCTCTTCATCACTCCATCTCCCTGTCTATCCACCAATACATCTCTTCATCACTCCATCTCTGTCTTTCCAGCACTCAATCTCTCTATCTCTCCATCACTACTTCTATCTGTCTCTCTATCACTCTACCTTTCTATCACTCCATCTCTCTGTCTCACCTTCACTTAATCTGTCTTTCTGCCTATCACTCCATCACTCTGTCTCTTTATCACTCAATCTCGTCATCACTCCATCTGTCCATTTTTGTCATTTCTTTCACCCCACTACTCTATCTGTTTATGTTTCTCTCCATCTCTCCATCTGTTTCACGTTCATCACTGTTTCACTCCATCTTTTTTCTCTCTGTCGCTCTTTTTTCTCATCCACAGATATCATTCTTTTTCTATCTTTTTTTATTACTCCAACCAACCGCCTCTTCACTTATATTGCGTCCTTTATGTTTCTCTATCTCTACATCACTCCATCTCTTGCTTGTTCCATCTCTCCATCCATATCTAATCTCTCTGGCCTTCCAATCATTTCATCTTCTTTATCGCTCTCTCCACAGAATTCCTACTCTCTTTCTGTTCCTAGCTCTCGCCATCCCTCCATCCCTTCACCACTATCCACCTCTGTTCACCATTTTCCCCCCAGAGCTCCATCTCTTTACTTTCTTCCTTATTATCATCCATGTGTATCACACTCTATCTATCCATCCATCTGTCTCCATCAGTCATTTCTCTCTGTAATTTCATCAATCTTCATCTCTCTTTTTTTTCCTGATATATATACATACTGCAGCTTCATCTCTCTCTCCACATCTTCACTCGGCTTTTCGTCTGCAGTACACTATTACTATTATAGACTTTTCAATGCTTTTTAAAACTAATAAACTGTTGCATTGGAATGCAACATGGCTCCATATTTTTCTGATTTCTCTAATAAATTGTATACGTCTATGATAGTAAACCACACTGGGATCCATTCCAGGAATCTGAATCCACTTGATCACCGAAATACTCATCCCCGTGTGTCAGGGTTTAACAGTGTACTGATTTCACTCTCCGCCTTGTTCTCAGCTCATCCACCCATGTTTATTGCTTTCTATTCCCTCTCATTCATTTTCCATCTCTCTCTCCTTCAGTTCATCTTGGACCTCTCTCTGCAGCTTCATCTCCCTCTCCTCTCTTGCACTCTCTCTCTCACTTTATTTCTCTCCATCACCTAAAAGTACGAGGCGAGGTGTGTTTGTGTGTGTGTGTGTGTGTGTGTGTGTGTGTGTGTGTGTGTGTGTGTGTGTGTGTGTGTGTGTGTGTGTGTGTGTGTGTGTGTCTTCTGCAGGACAGAGGTGTTCTTTGTCTGCTGTGTGTATCTGATGTTTTGGCCTGAGCAGGTGCACAAGGAAAAAGAGCTCTCTTGTTTTTGTCGCCACGGCTGCGTAAACACACACACACACACACACACACACACACACACACACACACACACACACACACACACACACACACACACACACACACACACACACACACACACACTATTGTCATCCACCTAAAAAATGCATGCACACACACACACACACACACACACACACACACACACACACACACACACACACACACATACACACTGCACTGGTCTGCTATTGTCATCCACCTAAAAAATGCATGCACACACACACACACACACACACGCACACACACACACAGCTGGCACAGTTTGATGGCAATGTGTGTAGATTTATGAGTAAGATGTGTGTTATGAAGAACTGCACCGCACCTTTGTGAAAATTTGTAGATCCAAATAAATCAGATTATTAGCATGTGTGTGTGTGTGTGTGTGTGTGTGTGTGTGTGTGTGTGTGTGTGTGTGTGTGTGTGTGTGTGTGTGTGTGTGTGTGTGTGCCATAAATACATTTTTTACTTCAATCCTTTACTGCAAATATTCATATTACAAATGACATTATTGCCAAATCAAGTAATTCATAGAAAACACATATAGACTATATGGCAAAAGTCCTGACCATCACACACACACACACACACACACACACACACACACACACACACACACACACACACACACACACACACACACACACACACACACACACACACACACTCTTCTGTTCTTGTTAAACATCACCTTCCTGATTCAGTTCTCTCATTGCTCTCACAATAATCTCCACTCCTCCTGGAATAGTTTCCACTTGTGTCCCTGATTTGATCTGTTTACAGTCTGTGTAGAATTTTGCATGTTCTCCTCAGGTCTGCTTGGGTTTTCTCAGGGTTATGGGGTCTGGTTATGCTAAATTGACCCTGCAATAGACTGACTACCCATACAGGCTGCATTCTCACCAAACACCAAGTATTTCTAGAAAACATGTGACTGTTTAGGCTTTGGTGAGCAGAGCCGGTCTCAGGCTGCTGTGTGTTAGAGGCTAGTGGCTTATGGATAGGTTTGAGTCCTCATTTTTACTGATATAATCAAGAGAAATCAGCCTGATTCAGACTTGTTCTGGTGAGTGTTTTCATTAAAAAAAGAGTAGAATTCTAGAAAAATCTGAAAGTTTTTTTTCCATCTAGTAATAATCCTGTATCCTGACTGAGACCACAAACCTGAAAACCAAACATAACTTCAATAAAATGAGAAGACTGTAAATTGTTGTAGAGTTTTTAAACAAAATAATGATATTTTATTAATCATTCATTACTTTGGGATTTAAGGTTCCAGTGTTTAAAGCTTAGTTTAAAGCTTAGTTCTTTTAAGCTGGGTTACATTGTGCTACAACATAATTAGATATATAGCATGCTCTCTTTCTTTCTCTCTATTCTATTAACTCTAGACATTGTTTTTTATATCTCCAATTTGATATCTGTATTTCTTTCCATTTATTTCTCCATATTTCTCTGTCTGTTCTCTACATCTCTTCATCTCCTTCTCCATCTCATCACTTTCTTCTCCCTACCACTTCTCTCCCCCGTTCGTTCCTTCTTTAATTTGTCTCTCCTTCTATCTTCACTGTTTCCTCTCTCTCTCTCTCTCTCTCTCTCTCTCTCTCTCTCTCTCTCTCTCTCTCTCTCTCTCTCTCTCTCTCTCTCTCTCTCTCTCTCTCTCTCTTAGCACAGCTGCACAGGCCTGGATTATCTCTGCCGTACCTGAGAGGGAGTGCTAGCACAGGCTGCATGCTAAAACCCAATCAGCTAATGTTGATAAAGGAGGTGGGGTAGGGACATCTGTTCACACACGATGCACAACTCATTCAAATCACAAGATGAAATGGCTCACATCTGGTAGATTGGAAAACATCCTCATGTTCGTCTGACTCCTCTCCTCTCCTCCACTCTTCCCTCACTCCAATCTGCACTCATTCTAATTTGGGCTGTCCGCTCTCGAGCAGGAGCCATTTTGAGTATCCTGCCTCTAGGAAGTGTGTCGACTTTCCCCTCCAGAGCAACAAATAAAGATGGGAGCGCAAATAAAGAAGGAACACACACCTGTGCATAATAGCTACATATCGTTCAAACCATAAAATTGGGTGTAAACATCTTACTAAAATTTTTTGATGTTGTCAGTTAAAAGCTAATACAAATTAGTTCTATTTCTCAGACATCACACATAATACGTACTGGGAAGTGGGAAGTCGGAACTGGGAACCGGAGGGCAGCTCTTCGGTTAAAATGTTAGACTTCTGATCAGACAATTGACTTCAAATCCCTGGACCACTGATCACTAAAGGTGGCTTGTAAATGATATATACATCTGGATAAGAGCAAAATCTCATAAATCCATCTATTTTCTGTGCAGATTGTTCTACACAGTTGTGGAGAGCCTGAAGTCTATCTCAGTGGACTCTCTGCACAAGGTGGGGGACACCCTGGATAGGGTGCCAACCCATCACAGATCACACACTCATTCACACACTACAGACAGTCTAGAGATGCCATTCAACCAAGTCTTTGGACTGGGGGAGGAAACTAGAGTATGTGGAGAGAAGCCTCCAAGCACAAGAAGAACATGCAAACTCCATACACTCAGGGTCAAGGTAGGAATCAATCCCTCAATCCCAGAGGTGCACATAAACATGGTAAACACTAAACCATTGCAGTAATATGACATAGTAACCTGCCAAAAATTAAAAAAAACCCTGATACACTTATTTTAGTATAAATAAAAGCTTCCTGGTTCTCAAATGTACAATCTACTTATGTATCGTCCAAAAACTCTAAACTCAGGATCAAACCCTGAGACTCTGCAGTTGTGAAGCACCATCGCAACCCACCACAAACACACTACCAAGTACTGATTAAAAAAAGAAATGCTTAAAATATCTATGTAATGTATTTCAATTTAATTAAAGAATTTGTTGTTGTTGTTGTTGTTGTTGTAGCAGACTTAAGTTTTGCATAAAACACATACTATTACCTAATACTTGCATAAGAATAAAGTACATAGTAAAAAATAATTTTCTGTGCAATACATAGTACATAATTAAGCACTAATCTAAATTTATTTTGATATAAACACAGTGTTTGGATAACAGAGATGAAGGCAGAAGACTAATCAAATTATTTTTTTTAATTTATATTAAAATGTTATTAAACCATGCTAGCATTTTATATAATGGAAAAGTATTTATGGAACATATACTGTATCTGTCTCTGTAACACAATGATATTGGTATCTAGTATATATTACAGCAATAGACATATAGAAAAAAAAATACCAAAAAGTCCTACGTGCTTTCAGAGGAAACATGTTGGCTGTGTGTGCACACGCTTTACTGAGTACATTATGATTCTTCCATTTAATTAGAATTTCTCTGAGTAAAAAAAGAGGACACAGCATGCCCTCGGGTTCATAACGGCCAGGATTGTACCTGTATTCAGAATAAACAATCATTTGTGATTGTTTTTACCTTAATAAAGACCACAGAATGAATCAGTGCATTTTTGTAATTAATATCATTGTTTTGGTGGCAAAATAAAATTGAGAACTTTTCAAGTGTCAAGATTTGTAAGACGGGAGACTGGATAGACTGCTGTGTGATCATTATTTCTGCTTCTCACCACACACACACAAATGCACACATGCACACACACACATATATACACAAGCCCTTAGGTCTTTTTTTGCTCGAGCAGTCATGAAGCCATGACTGGCTGGAGATGAATCATGTGACTGTCATCAGACGTGCACAAGACAAACACACACACACACACACACACACACACACACACACACACACACAAACAAGTTTACATGTAACAACAAAATGTAAATAAACATCTAATAATCTGTCCGCAAATTTACTGCTTTATAACACTCACACAGAAAGAATGATACCAGAGCTACTCTGCATAAAGAAGTTTACAGGTCCATCATTCTACCTTTTGATTAATATCAATTTGAAACAGGAAGTTAGGTTGGGATGTCAAAATAAACTCGCTCACATTTTCCACAATATCCAACACTCTCAATAGCATTTACAGTGAAATATGCTACACGCTCCGCTAACGCTAATCAACATCAAAAATAGCTCGACGTTAGCTTACTAGCTAAACAGGAGAATTTGTTGTTTGCTTGCTTTATCACCGGCTTCGACACCTGCCAATTATACCAATATCTGATCTAACACACAATGGAAATGTACAGAGGAGCAAATATGTGTTAAATCTCCCCAAAAAATCTAGCGCAAATCAGTTGTTTAAAATATGCCTGTCTCGTGCGTGTAACACATCTGTTAGTTCTCAGACTCACTAAGCTGAAGACAGAGAGACATATGTGTATTATAGGTGGCCTCTCTCTATCTCTGTCTCTCTCTCTCTCCCTCTCTCTGTCTATATAGCGGTGGTGAATTATGAATGGTCGAGGCCTCTCAGCGGGCAGTAGGCCTGAAGTAATTGCATCCTGGACAGCTGGCGCGTGGTGGCTGCGTTCGTCTCCATCTGTGACGAGACTGTGCTTGCATATTTTTCTGTGTGTGTCTCTGAGGATGCACTAGTGAGACAATGCAAACACAAAAACACATGCAACTATACGTCGGAGAAGCAGCAGATGGTTATTAATATAGAAAATGTTTAGATATTCCAGAAGAACAACACTGAATGGGGAGTAGAAATAAACTCAATTAGGAATACAGTCATTTCATACACACACCTGGACCGAGAAAGATAGATTGTAAATTTGCCAACAGATATGGAGAACTGTTTGGCCTGAAAGAGAATCAGGAGATCTATAAATTAATGATTTTTATCAAGAGGAAGCTCCAGGTAGATAGTTAGGCAGGGAACATTTCCAGTCATACAGTAGCTTTAACTAGCTAGTAAGTATAAATAACTATAGAGTCAATTGTTCCTGCTATAGATCTGTAATCTGATAGCAAATCTCTGTATCGCTGTAGACGAGGGCTTAGATTTTCTCTGATTTCAAGACTAATTAAGATGAAGTATGATCTAATCTATTCTCAGTGAGCTTAAAGACCTTCCAATGCAGCATTCAACTATGTAAATATTCACAATGTTATGAGTTTTCTAGTTATTAGTCATGAAAGCAAAATTAAAGGCTTTTATTCATTAAATGGTTTTAATGGGGATGTGGTAGCCTAGTGGTTAAGGTGTTTTAGTTGTGAGTCAAAGGGTTGTGAGTTTGAATCCCATGTACACCAGGCTGCCACCGCTGGGCCCCTGAGCAAGGCCCTTAACCCCTCAATTGCTCAGTTGTATAAAATGAGGTAAAATGTAAGCACTCTGGATAGGGACATCTGCCAAAGTGCTGGAAATTTAATGTAATGTATACACACACACACACACACACACACACACACACACACACACACACACACACACACACACACACACACACACACACACACACACACACACACACACACACACACACACACACACACACACACACAGAACTTGTTGGGTCTATTTGGCTGAAATATCTTTCACTGGTCTATGTTTTCGAAGTTTTAATCCTTATGCCCTTTGTGTGTGTGTGTGTGTGTGTGTGTGTGTGTGTGTGTGTGTGTGTGTGTGTGTGTGTGTGTGTGTGTGTGTGTGTGTGTGTGTGTGTGATATTAGTCTTTATGAGTGTGTTCAGTTTGTGCAGATTATGGATTTGTGTGTTTGTAATATTATTCATGTGTGTGTGTTCAGTGTGTACAGTTAGTGTGTGTGTAATATTATTCATGTGTGTGTTCAGTGTGTACAGTTAGTGTGTGTGTGATATTATTCATGTGTGTGTGTTCAGTGTGTACAGTTAATGTGTGTGTAATATTATTCATGTGTGTGCTCAGTGTGTACAGTTAGTGTGTGTGTGTAATATTATTCATGTGTGTGTGTTCAGTGTGTACAGTTAGTGTGTGTGTAATATTATTCATGTGTGTGCTCAGTGTGTACAGTTAGTGTGTGTGTAATATTATTCATGTGTGTGTGTGTTCAGTGTGTACAGTTAGTGTGTGTGTAATATTATTCATGTGTGTGTGTGTTCAGTGTGTACAGTTAGTGTGTGTGTAATATTATTCGTGTGTGTGTGTTCAGTGTGTACAGTTAGTGTGTGTGTAATATTATTCATGTGTGTGTGTTCAGTGTGTACAGTTAGTGTGTGTAATATTATTCATGTGTGTGTTCAGTGTGTACAGTTAGTGTGTGTGTAATATTATTCATGTGTGTGTGTTCAGTGTGTACAGTTAGTGTGTGTATAATATTATTCATGTGTGTGTTCAGTGTGTACAGTTAGTGTGTGTGTAATATTATTCATGTGTGTGTGTTCAGTGTGTACAGTTAGTGTGTGTGTAATATTATTCATGTGTGTGTTTAGTGTGTACAGTTAGTGTGTGTGTAATATTATTCATTTGTGTGCTCAGTGTGTACAGTTAGTGTGTGTGTAATATTATCCATGTGTGTGTGTTCAGTGTGTACAGTTAGTGTGTGTGTAATATTATCCATGTGTGTGTGTTCAGTGTGTACAGTTAGTGTGTGTGTAATATTATTCATGTGTGTGTTCAGTGTGTACAGTTAGTGTGTGTGTAATATTATTCATGTGTGTGTGTTCAGTGTGTACAGTTAGTGTGTGTGTAATATTATTCATGTGTGTGTGTGTTCAGTGTGTACAGTTAGTGTGTGTAATATTATTCATGTGTGTGTGTTCAGTGTGTACAGTTAGTGTGTGTGTAATATTATTCATGTGTGTGTGTTCAGTGTGTACAGTTAGTGTGTGCAATATTATTCATGTGTGTGTGTTCAGTGTGTACAGTTAGTGTGTGTGTAATATTATTCATGTGTGTGTGTTCAGTGTGTACAGTTAGTGTGTGTGTAATATTATTCATGTGTGTGTTCAGTGTGTACAGTTAGTGTGTGTAATATTATTCATGTGTGTGTGTGTTCAGTGTGTACAGTTAGTGTGTGTGTAATATTATTCATGTGTGTGTGTTCAGTGTGTACAGTTAGTGTGTGTGTGTAATATTATTCATGTGTGTGTTTAGTGTGTACAGTTAGTGTGTGTGTAATATTATTCATGTGTGTGTTCAGTGTGTACAGTTAGTGTGTGTAATATTATTCATGTGTGTGTTCAGTGTGTACAGTTAGTGTGTGTGTGCTTGTAGCTTTGGGCGTGCATATTTTCTTAGTACATGAGTGATGATTAGCACAGCTCTGCCAATCACTGAAATTTACATTAAACCTGAAATTAATTTCATACTTTTTCTCTCTCCCTCTCTAATTATGCCAACATCTGCTGCGTAGCCGAGCTGCGTGCATGAATTTTAATAACCGCATGCTTTTTTTCCCTCCAATTCCCAGTGAACTCTGGGGGAAAAACAGCTTTTCTTCCTTTTCCACAGAAACACAAAGAAGCAGTGGAGAAGAATAGACTTGATCAATTAGTGTCTCGTGGCTTCATCTCACACTGCAGCTTTGTCTCATCCACGTGCCCTGAAATGAACATATTAGACATAACACCCAAACTCACAGACCCCTACCATCCCCCCTACACACACACACACACACACACACACACACACACACACATTGACATATTTCTACATTATATTATATTATATTATATTATATTATATTATATTATATTATATTATATTATATTACCAATAAATATACATAGATATAGAAAAACACTGATACCACAGACACGGTGTAGAACACACTGATACACAATTCCACACATTCACACAAACAAAATAGAACTAATATCTCTACCACACTGATCAGAAGCCTCTACGTCTGTATCTACATCATTTAAACATTACTGTAAAACATTTTATGCGAGTAGCGATAGGTTTAAACTTGCTAAACGAATCATCTGTATTTTATCCATTTTTTAAAAAGCTACATCTAGAAAACAAATGTCTTTTAATGTCCTTAGGGGAAAAAAGTTGTGTTTTCTCTGTATGAAGGAGAAATAATTGATAATGTCACTGTGAAGATCCAATATCCTGAATAGGCCTCGAGAGGAAAAAACTTGGCCTGCATAAACAGTAAAATCCATATTAACAATACTGCAATAATTAAAGTAAGTATGCATCAATATACATTATTCTAATAGCATGTGTCACATTTTCTCTATCATTTGAAGCTGAACTAACGTCTCATCTCAGATAAGTGTGTGCAGTGTGTAGAAGAATATCAGACATCGATGAGAACGAGATTGGAATTTAACCGAAGGACAAAACACTGAAACAAGAGACACGTCTTCAAAATGTTAAATAAGCTTCCCCTAACAGAAAACATTACTAAATCAATGATTATACGCTGAGCTGTGGTTATATAACATCCCCTTTTAAATCTGATTCTTATTCACTTTAACATGTGGACATACAGTATATAAGAATGAGTTTATTAATATAATCTTATAAATAAATAAATACCTTTGTATTTGACATACAAATTAAAACATATGAAGATTAAATGAATAAATGAATAGAATTATACGTATTTTTGTTAGACTTTTAAATGTACTAAGGGGCATTAAATACAAACATGGACAGTATCTTCATGTTGAAATTGATATTATTTATATAATTAATGCTGGTATTTATTCTACTCCAAAGTCAAATAATTTCATACGTACACCAAATAGTGGTTTTATACTGTGCGTGTGTGTGTGTGTGTGTGTGTGTGTGTGTGTGTGTGTGTGTGTGTGTGTGTGTGTGTGGTTGGGGTGAGTAGCCACACTTCATTTGTCTTTATATCCATGTCATCTCTTAACGAGTGTTTAAATAGGGCACCTGCCCCTCTGAGCTAACAGCCACCAGGCCAATTGCTTTTACTTCACACACAGCTCACACACCCTGCTGTGATAAACCATTCATCACACACACACACACACACACACACACACACACACACACACACACACACACACACACACACACACACACACACACACACACACACACACACACGCACGCTCAACACACACATACACACACACACGCTCAACACACAAAAAACACACAAACACACACACAACACACACACTCAACACACACACTCAACACACACACGCTCAACACACACACACACACAACACACACTCAACACACACACACACACGCTCAACACACACACACACACACACACACACACACACACACACACACATAGTGATATACACAGAGATATTAAACAAAAACAAACACACGTACTGTATGCACAAAGAAACACTGATAAAACCAGACATATATAAGGCTCATACATTCAGCTACACACACATGCACATTCACCTACACACATACACACATAGCGAGATAAACAGAGAAATTTTCACTACACATTATTGATGAAGACAAACACACAGTCACCTATGCACAAAGTCACAATGACAGACAAACAGACTACACACCTACACCTACACACACAAAGAAAAAGAAGTCAAAAGCTTTAGAGATCTTGATATTTTATTGCTTTTTAATTAGATCAAAAAAAAAATCCAAAAATTTCAGAAAGTCATTATTGAGTCTGATTCTGCAGCTAAAATTAAACATAAACCTTAAATAAAATTTGATGTCTGGTTCCACATTAGCATAACATTAGACAGAAAAATAGACATCATGA
Source organism: Tachysurus fulvidraco (assembly GCF_022655615.1). Lineage (NCBI taxonomy): Eukaryota > Metazoa > Chordata > Actinopteri > Siluriformes > Bagridae > Tachysurus > Tachysurus fulvidraco. The sequence continues at coordinate 11,297,329 of NC_062518.1, forward strand.
GCATGATTTCTATCAGACTTCTTCCTTAACATGTTTTTCCATATCTTTAAGTTTTGGAAAGAAAGAAATAAAGTCTTCTAACTGTCTGAGTGCCTGTGCTTTCCTCTGCTCTGTGGTTGTATTGTAGTGTTTGTTTTTTTGCTCCTTGTGCACCCTGTGTGCCTGTATGTCAGTGTGTATGTAGTGTAGGGGATATGCACACACACACACACACACACACACACACGCACACACACACGCACACGCACACGCACACACACGCACACGCACACACACACGCACACGCACACGCACACGCACACACGCACGCACGCACGCGCGCACACACACACACACACACACACACACACACACACACACACAAACATTTGGACTAGCAGTAATTGGGACTTAGGGGTGAGGTGAAGATGGGGGTGCAGCACATATATCTTTACCGTATGTGTGTAGGTGTGTGTAGGTGGAGGGATTCTGCCATCGGTGAGGATTCTGTAAGTTGACAGCGGGGGGCTCCAGAGAGCATGAAGCAGCCCCTCCTCTCCTACACACACACACACACACACACACACACACACACACACACACACACACACACACACACACACACACACACACACACACACATACACTTTAATTAAAGTCTCAGAAGACAGACGAAAGAATCGAGTGCACAAAAAGAATAGCAGAACAATCCTCACTTTCCTCTTCACCTCAGAGAAAATCGCACCTCCACAAGAGTCCCTGTCTCACCTCATCCTGCTGGGTCCTGGATTGATGTGATTCTGAAAGGTCTGGCCACATGACAGGGATACGGAAAGTTTGTAAGTGGGTGTCTTACACTTACCAAGGTGCTGATCTATCAATGTGCACTTTTCCATTACAAAAGAATTGCTTCTCTGTCTGCAAAAAAAAACCAAAAAAAAAAAAACAGTTTGCTTCCAGCTGCTGGCCAAGGGCCTGGGGGTGGTGACATTTTGTCAATTTAAGCAACTCAGGTTATTTAATTTCTGGCAATAAAATTACATGTTTTGATAATTATTGTTGAAAGAGAAATAAAAATTTGTAAAGAAGCAAAATTTGTAAAATGGGTGGAAACAGGTGCATGTGGAGGACTGAGGCCTGTTGCGGAGCTCTTCCATGGGCCTCAGTTAGTGTGATCCGGTGAGGTCAGGACTCTTTTTTATTAGATATAGCCTGCATTAAAAACCACATTATATGGGGATTATTAAGACACATACCACAGCACTGTTAAATTCTTGAATCTGATTGGTCAAAAGGTTTTGACAGCAGTTCTGATAAGCAGGTTTATAATAAAGCACTTGTCCTAATACGTTATTGCTGCATCAGTAGTTTATTCACAGGGACTTTTTTGGTGATAATCTATACATACCAATAAACTTGAAACTTTTCTAGAAAAGTGTATAATTGTTGATTTAGTATGATTAAGCAGACATTTATTTAATATGGTAATAAAGAGCCTGAAGTGTCAGGGTTTTTTTTCTTTCTACTGTTTACTGGTTGACAGATTGCTCTGGTATAAGAGGAATAAAACATATAAAATATACAGCCCATGTGTCTTTTATGCTTTCTTCTACTATCATTCTTCTTTTGTCCATTTGGACAAAACTTTCTACATCGTCACAATCTAAAGCCATTTTTACAACGTTTTTCTTGTTACATAAAAACAGGGGGCTGAAACACGGTAGGATGATGGACTCTGAGCTGACGGCTCAATCGTGTCCAATCTCACAAAAGATCTATTGACTAGTGCTTTATAAATTGCTCTCTCTTTCTCTGTCTCTATCCCTCCCTTTCTTTCTCTATGGTGATAATGATAGGGCTGAGGGTTGGCGAGGAGGAAACATGATTGACCTCACATCAGGAGACCTCACACCAGCGATCTAAAAAAATAAAAAAATGCAGCATCTCAAACCAGTCCAGTCCAGCTGGGTTCACAAAGTGTCACTGATTAGAAAAGCACAAAGGAAAAATCTGTCTGTGCGATCACTATTTTATATTGTACAAAAAATATTGGAACAAATATCAGGAAATCTTGGTTTAGATGTACAGTATAGAGTTGTGTACAGTAAACAAAAGCATCAAGTGTATTGTAAAGTATAAAAGTGTGACACTGAATAGAAACTGCTTTTCGTAAGCGTTACTCTTTACTGTTTACATTTTTTCTTTAACCATATCATAAATGCAGCCAACTGAGAGACTTCTAATTCCCAGAAACACTGAAAGACCACATCATAGACATCACTCATCATCAAACATGGATATCAAAATTGTGGACACAAAAATGTTGAAATAGTTTGGAGAAAATATAATTTTATGTTTTTTGATCTCCCGAATTCATAGGTCATTTGTTAAATTGCAGAAATTCAGTTCTGGCCACTCTGTGGGTTAAAGGTTCCATTTTACATGCTGTGTTCCTCCAGTTTGTAGAGTTTGTAAAGATTTCTATTGTGGCTTCACTTCCTCAGCTTCCTAGAGCTGTTCAGCTGAAGTGAAGTGACGTGACATACGGCTAATTACGGTGAGCCATACTCAGAATTTGTTCTTTGCGTTTAACCCATCCAAAGTGCACACACACAGCAGTGAACACACACACACCATGAACACACACCCGGAGCAGTGGGCAGCCATTAATGCTCCGGCGCCCGGGGAGCAGCTGGGGGGGTCGGTGCCTTGCTCAAGGGCACCCAAGACTCGAACCCACAACCTTAGTGTTAGGAGTCAGACTCTCTAACCATTAGGCCACGACTTCCCCTCACACACACACACACACACACACACACACACACACACACACACACACACACACACACACACACACACACACACACACACACACACAGATATCCTGGTCAAAATCCACAGACATTGGTCATCCATCCACCATCCATCCATCCATCCATCCACCATCCATCCATCCATCCATCCATCCATCCATCCATCCATCCATTTTCTACAGCGCTTATTCTACTGTGTCAGGGGAATCTGGAGCCTCCTTAGTCCTGGAGACCCAGCGCACAAGTCAGGGTACACTCTGGACAGGATGCCAGTCTAACACAGGGCACAATCAAACACACACTCACACAACCGAAACAATTCAGAGATGCCAATGAGCCTACAGTGCATAAAAAGGGAAGAAACCGGAGCACCCAGAGGAAGCCCAAGTCAACATGCAAACACATCAGAGCCAGGAATTGAACCCCCAACTGTAGTGGTGTGAGCATTCATGCTTCCCCTATACCGTGTACTGTATTTCAGAAATGTATACTGTATGTACATAGGAATAAGTCTGTACCAAATATATACGGTTGGATTGGCTAAAGATAGCCTGAGAGTCTGTTATCACTAGTAATAAAATGTTATTATTTTGCATTAATTTTAATTTAATACAATTTTTATTATAAATTATATAATTGACAACTTGAGTGAATAGTTCAGCCTTAGTTGGAATATTTTCTTACTGCTATAATGACAGCAGTCACTCGAGCTAAGCATGGACTCCACTAGTGCGTAAAACCATATCATCCATTTAAGATCAAATCCACTGACCGATCGAACGTATCCAATCAAATTGGACTTGATAAAAGCAGCTAACATGGTCAATATCACAGAAACTCAACACCAGCTAAAATACATCAGGTTTGTTCATCTCTCATATTTATAGAATTAAAGATATTTAAATCTATCTGTATATAAATCTCTCTCTCTCTCTCTCTCTCTCTCTCTCTCTCTCTCTCTCTCTCTCTCTCTCTCTCTCTCTCTCTCTCTCTCTCTCTCTCTCCATCTTTGTCCTCCTCCTGCCCCTAATCCTGAAGGTGTCAGTGGTCTGACACACACAATTAGACCCGGAGCTGCTCTCCGTATGTGACAGACACACACACACATACACACACACACACACACACACACACACACACACACACACACACACACACCGGCCAGCCTGCAGGTAGCTGGGAGCAGCTGTATCAAACCTTGAGCGGAGAGCAGTGTGACCTTTTCCAAACGCCCCAGCACTCTGCTCTCCCCCATAGCTGTCCATCACACACACACACACACACACACACACACACACACACACACACACACACACACTTGTATATTACCACATTTTAGGATGTTGCCTGTTGTATTCAGCCCAGTGTTTTTGAGACCAGAGACAGTTTTTTCTTTTCTAGTCAGATTCTATTTGTCATTTCTTGAGTCTTTTAATTTAAAATAGAATACAAGATAATGACAAACACAAAAGGTGGATCACAGTGAAATCCACAATACTGTTCTATGGCAAGCTAAATTACACTCTAAGTCATTATTGTTGTTTATAAAAAAACACAAGGAAAAGACACAAGACACAAGATCATTTCATTTCTTTTTTGATCTACACTAAAGACACTTGGGTTTAAGATTAAAGCATGAGTATAACATGGTAGATGCTTCTCTCCCATGCACAGCTCTCTAGTCTTTACAGATGTAACCCATGTCTCAAAACCATGCATAGACATTCAGGGCTATTCACAGGACAAACCTGAGCAAGAAGAAATGCCTGTCAATCACATGCTCCAATATTTTTGATCATGTGGCTGGGTTCAATAAAGAGCTTTGATTGGTCTATTTCATCGTTGGATTCCATAGGATTTTCATAAACTTTGCTCCACTCCAGTGTTCATCAGCAGTAATAGGTGAAAGGATTAACTTTGAATCTTAGGCAGCCTAGAACAAGTCTGGCATTAAATAACAAGGCCTGATTAAGATGATGTCCTATCATCATGTGAGGTTACATTATCTTGGTAACAATCATTGGTAAGTCACACAGCTGTGTGAGCTGTAGCAGCATCTG
>NC_062518.1:11307180-11324680 GCF_022655615.1 Tachysurus fulvidraco
TATAAAATAATCAAGACACTAAGAGTGACTGAGGCCACACCTCCTTTACTGAAAATGACTGAGGCCACACCTCCTTCACTGATAATGACCGATGCCACACCTCCTTCATTGATAATGACTGAGGCCACACCTCCTTTACTGAGACCGACTTAGGCTACATCTACTTCAATGATAATGACTGAGGCCACACCTCCTTCAATGATAATGACTGAGGCCACACCTCCTTCACTGATAATGACTGAGGCCACACCTCCTTCACTGATAATGACTGATGCCACATCTCCTTCACTGATAATGACTGAGGCCACACCTCCTTTACTGAGACAGACTAAGGCCACACCTCCTTCACTGTTAATGACTGAGGCCACACCTCCTTTACTGAGACCCTCTTAATACAGTTTATGAATTTCATCATTTTTGAGCTGACAGTAACATATTTAATGTGTTCATCAATATATTTTCATGAACAAATCTGTCATAATCTCATTAAATTCCCATGTATAAATGTTCTTAATTGGATGTAACATTAACTGGTCACTCTTCATGGACACTAAGTTCCAACAAGGCTGATCTCTTAACTTCTATCTGTCTAGAATAAATATATTATAGAACCCAAAAATAAGGAGTTCTGAGTATGCTACTGGTATGGTATTTGTGTTTTGTTTTATTTTATAAATGGCAATTTACATTTCTGTCTGTGTATATCAGCATTAAGAGGAACGTGTTAAAATCGCAGCTCCTGAGTCCAGATTGCCAACCTGAGTATGAGGTGGAGGATTAAGTGGATCTGCACTGTGTTGAAGATCATATCTCTGGTCCATGTTTGGACTTTTTAAAACTTGTAGAATCTCTGAAATTAATTTTTAGGCTGAAAATGAGATACTGTATGATAACTATGAGCTGCTGTGCCAAAACAACTGAACATAGACATATCATTGTAGTTTGTAGGTCAACTATTTCTATCTCTAACTGAATGATTAAATTATGAAGCTAATAAGGGTTTTTAAAAGAATTTGTACTGTGAAATAATCTCTTTATTAAATTATTAAAGCTATACGTATGTATTATAATTATTACAGTCGAATCTCAACGCATGGAAGCTCATCAATTCTGTAAGGGCTGGAAGTGGAGACATCAGTTAAAAAACATGAGGCAAGAAAAATTGAGACAGCATGTGGGAGACCAGTAACATAGGAGACACCCATGAAATGTAATGACCTCTTTAAAGGCAAGTCATTCAGAACAGTGCTGACTAAAGGAGTAGCTGGAATTGGAAAAAGAGTCACTGCTCAAAAGTTTATTTTGGACTAGACTGAAGGAAAGGCCAATGAAGACGTCCTCTTCGTGTTTCCATGTCTCTTTTGGGAGCTGAATTTGATAAAGCAAGTTAAACTCTAAAAGTCTAATGAACCTTCATAACTTTTTTCTCTGAGATGTAAAAAGTAGAATTTATAACCTATGGTGTCTACAGAGTCTTGTTGATATTTGATGGTCTGAATGTCTACTTCCTTTAAATCACTGATCTTCTAATTAAAAATACTCCTCTTTCTGGGTATCCCTCAATCCTCATAACTCCGTTACCTTGTTTCCACACTCAGGATGGGAACCCGATCAGAGGGAAGCCGATTCAATGGATGTGCTGCCTACAAACCTCATTATGGGGACTCGGCTTCCCTCTGCTCTCCTCTCGATAATCCATCCTGAGTGTGGAAACAAGGTAACGGAGTTATGAGGATTGAGGGATACCCAGAAAGAGGAGTATTTTTAATTAGATCAGTGATCAGAGTCGAGCCTGGAACAGCATCATGCACACAAAGTTTTCTAGATGTTCAACACTTTTAAGTCTTCTGCTGGATGTTCCACAGCCAATGTTCTACCTTCCTGATCATTCAGATCAATCCCAAAGACCAGAAATACCATCAGAATTGTCAACTTTCCAGCAAATGGAGAAAATAAGCTTGATCTTTTATGAGGAAGAAGTTAGAGAATGTGTCAATGATCAATGTTCAGAGGAGCATCGGTGCACTCAGGATTGCGTACTGAAATCTTCAGAGAGGAGATTAGGCTTCTGGGAAAGGTGTTTAGGAATTTCTGCCTGCTTTGTATGCATGTCTCTACTTTAATAGAAATCTAATAGAACAACAATTGATCCACTGATCATTTCAGCAAGTCAGCAAGCTTTCTTATTGGGCTCTCGTTAGCATCCAATCATAGTCTGTGGTATTCAGTCTCGTAATTACAGGAAGCAACTCTCACAACAAACAGAAAATAGTCAATTACTGTACATGAAGGAGAAGATCAGAGAGAATCCATGTCCAGAGAAATCCATCAATCTGATTCATTGTCTGAATTAATTGAAGATTGTTCCCTAGTACAGGAAGTCTTAACTTATCTAAATAAAGGTAATAAAAGTTTGTGTTGTTGAAATCACATAAGAAGCTCAGTTTAAATATGATGCTTCTAAAGAAGCATCTTCTGAGGACAAAGCAGTGGACAAAGCATCCAGAAAATCTCTCTCTCTCACTCACTCATTTTCTACCGCTTATCCGAACTACCTCAGGTCACGAGGAGCATGTGCATATCTCAGGTGTCATCAAGGCAAGATACACCCTAGACGGAGTGCCAACCCATCACAGGGCACACACACACTCTCATTCACTCACACACTACGGACAATTTTCCATGCCAATCAACCTACCATGCATGTCTTTGAACCGGGGGAGGAAACCGGAGTAACCGGAGGAAACCCCCGAGGCACGAGGAGAACATGCAAACTCCACATACACAAGGCGGAGGCGGGAACCGAACTTCGACCCTGGAGGTGTGAGGCAAACGTGCTAACCACTAAGCCACCATGCCCCCCTCCAGAAAATCTGATTGACTATTTCATAAAAATATTGCACTTATTTTATATATATATTCATGTGCCATTGAACTATATTATCATCTACATCTATCTTTCTCTTTATCTTTTACATTGGAACAAAATGCATTTATTTTTGGCATGTGTACAATAGACTAATGCACACATTCATTTCCCTTTAAGTCGCTGAACTGAAGGAATAAATTATTAGGAATAATACAAGAGGTTTATAAAATGAGCTTCATGATGAAATCAGAAAAATTGGTTTATTGATCTTACTTTAATGTATGACTTATATTAACATGATATTACCTGATAATTCATGGTCATAAAATTCAATATTTTCTCTAATAAACACAACAATAATTTTATTCACTTCAATGTAAAATGGTTCAGTATTTATACACAGCACATCATCACTGCACACACTGTAGAGTGGTTTTTATAGCTGTATAGAGATCATGTAATTACTTAATAAGCTATTATTTGCTTTGTAATAACATGACAGTGAAACATTTGTTTCTCCAAAAGTCATCAATGATCTCTGTGTGAATCTGTTATTTAAAGGTAACACTGTAAAAAGCCTGCTTGATTTGTTGTTATCTGCTGTCACCAGATCCAGACTCCTGGTACCTTATTACTTTGTGTAATTAAGCAACAATCACCTTAGGGTCTTCTTAATGTTACACAATTTAAATCACCTTCCTAAAGTCAATGTCAATGACCTTTCCAGATATACAGGCTCATATCACCCATAATCATCTTCTGACTCCAACCCAGAGAAAGACTTGTGTGATTAATAGCTTAAATCAAAAAGCTGGGGTTTGCCGTCGGAGTTGAATCGAGGCTCCTGTAGGTGGTGGAAAGGACTGTCCAAATTAATTGACAGCATCTCCAATGGCATATTGTCAAATTAAAGGACATCTTCACCAGGAGGCTGATTTCACAATCGTGTAATGAGGAGCACTATGGGGAGTCGTTTCAGCCGTGTGCTGCTATCAGACTGTAAGTGTGGACATGGGTAATTTCAGTATCAGTGTGTTTGTAGATTGAATCTTCTGCTTTTGTAGCTAATGAGAAACAGATGGACACAAGCAGAGTCGCCAAAACTTACTACTAAACAGATGGCTGTTTACTGTGTAATATATCTTTTATTTTTAACTGTATTCACTGTATGCTTTACTTGTTACGTCTTCACCACTTCATTCTGTCTTCACTTCATTGTTGTCATTTACAATACTGTGTGTCTGTAACTCGTCTCCATGCATAGTCTTTGTCTGCTCTGCTTTGTGTGGATGCTGTAAAAAGGTAGTTTCAACATCAATAAAATATCCATCTAATGCTCTCTACCTACAACATAGGATTACATATGTCTCTATAGGTCACGTGTATAAGTCTGGATACCTCAAATGGCTGTAATTACTGAAGGGATTTTCTATAGCAGGGAAGTCATTACATTTTGCAGTGGGATAATGCCTAATGAACGATGCCTAGCTCGCGTTAGCTCGGACACACGGTAATGTGCTGAAGCAGCTACAGTAGCTTTGTTTTTGATTGGTTGCCTGACCTAATAAATCATGATCCCATTTGCTCTGACAGAACGTTCTAATAACTAAAACTCTGTGCCATTTTTATTGCACCCATGCTGGGAGAGGCTTGGTGATAAAAAAAAAAAACTGATGAAATGCGAAGTTCGTGTCAGCAGAAGGACTGCCATATTTCCTCCCTACGTATATTTCCGACGCTGTTTTATTTCCCTTTGGATCCTGGACTCATACAGAGAGCAGCAGCCGCTGCAATAATGTGGCACAGCACGCTTTAGAAATCCAGTTCATATCATTCCAAAGGGATTCTCTCTCTTTCTCTCTCTCTCTCTCTCTCTCTCTCTCTCTCTCTCTCTCTCTCTCTCTCTCTCTCTCTCTCTCTCTCTCTCTCTCTCTCTCTCTCTCTCTCTCTCTCTCTCTCTCTCTGTGTGTGTGTGTGTGTTTGTGTGTGTGTGTGTGTGTACATTTTTTATCACTATATAAATGAAAGTAGCAAAGTAAAACCTTAAAGCTCTGTGTTCATCATACCTCCATTATTTCTCTTAATTAACATAATTAGTATTACATTTGTAGATGTTGGAGAGGAAGGGACAGAGGTACAGTAGAGTGCAAGTGAAGTGAATGAGTGACAAACTACAATCAGGAGTAATCGAGAGAAAGAATGACGAAAAGAGTGACAGGGACAGAGCACCTGCCAAGAGAAGAGAGAAAAGACTCCAGGGCAGAAGTCACTCCTCTTGGCTGGGAGCCAGTGGGCAACAGTGGGCATCTCTTTGCCAGCTGGCAGATTTTTTCCCCCATCTGCAGAGGTGCAAAGTGCAGAGTGTGTGCTAATCTCAGAGTGAATGTTAATCTGAGCCAGAGCTGTTCATCCCAGACCAGATTTACACACACCTGCCAGCTGCTAGAACTGGTCTGATCCTGGCACCGCTTAATACCCTGGCTAGTAACTCTATTCATCATTTCTAAAATAAAACTTAAAAATGAATATATATATATATATATGTTGGGCTGCACAGTGGGGTTACAATTTTAATTCTGAGCTTGGGTTAGTCTTTGTGCAGAGTTTCTGTGTAAGTCCTGTCCATGTCTGTGTGAGTTTCCCACCTTCTAAAAACATGCCAGTCATTGGATTATATGTGAATTTGCCCATAGGTGTCAGTGAATTTGAAAGTACTGTATGTGCACAAGGCAGTGTAGGGGCAGTGGTGGCTCAAGTGGTTAAGGCTCTGGGTTGTTGATTGGACGATCAGGGTTTAAGCCTCAGCACAGCCAAGCTGCCACTGTTGGGCCCATGAGCAAGGCCCTCAACCCTCCCTGTTCCAGGGGTGCTGTATCATAGCTGCCCCTGCACTCCGACCCCGACCTCCTCAGTTGGGGTATGTGAAGAAAAATATTAAAATGAGTTGTAATGTATATGTAGCGATAATAAAGGCCTTTATGCCCCCATTCCGCAAGGCATTTCGTTCCTTTGTAAACTATGTATGTGGAAGGCTGACAATAAAGCTTGAGTTGAGTCTGATACCCAGAGTTCTTTTTTCCTGATGAAGAATGGAGTTGTTATAGTGACTGGGTTCTTCCATCACATTTCTAAATATAATATGAATATAATACAACATTATATGTTGTTTTTTTTAATCCAAACCCAAAAGGTAACATCAGATCACTGTATCCCATGGTTCACATGTGGAGCTGTGATCACTCGCTACTCACTCGGTACCAAAAAGAAGCGGAAGAAGATAATATATTAATCTATAAGTAAAATGTATTGTCTGGTACTAATCTGTTTAAAACATTTAAATAACCGTGTAGTTATTCAAACAAGAAAATACTGACAACTAGATAGATAGATAGATAGATAGATAGATAGATAGATAGATAGATAGATAGATAGATAGATAGATAGATAGATAGATAGATAGATAGATAGATAGATAGATAGATAGATAGATAGATAGATAGATAGACTAGTTCATTTTTCTTCAGTGTCGGAATTTACCCAAGAGGCATATTTTGTTTCCAAATAGTAAAAATAAGTAAAGATTTAAATGTAAACATGGGCAATACTCCAACTATTCGAACCTACAGTGTAGCTTTATATTATTATTATTGTATAAAGCCAGATTTAAAGCTAGCTGATAGCCATTCTGACTATCTAGCCACATATATTTTTGGTATATTTATTTGGTAGAGAAAACAGAGTAAAACTGCTACAGAAATCAATCCAGATCATTTGTACTTCCTTCAAAAAGCCTCATTCTATTGAAACAATACATACAGCCTTTCCAGGGATTTTTCCAATGAAATTTTCCGCTGCAAAGCATGGATTTGTAATTCCTGTTTTTTTTATTACTGTTAACAGTTCAAGATTTTTAATAAGAGCAGAAAGAGACCATAAAAGACTGTATAAATGCTACTTATAAATATAATAGGCTGTAAGACTTTACTGATGTGTTATAAACCATAATAGAGCTTATTGAAAGTTCTTATTTTACTCAGAAAATACCACAGCGAATTCAGTCAGACAGTCTCATGTAGGAATTCTATCAGCTCTAATATTATCTTTACTGCATCATGGCTATTTAATCACAAAGCTGATTTAAAGATGAGAGGGAGGGCAGATGTTATGGCCCTGTTTATGGTTAGACTGAACGTATGCTTAGTGGGACAGTAGCAGTGAACATGAGAAAAAGGGATGCACGCACCAAAAACTCACAAAATTAGTCATCTCTATGTAATAGGGTATCTACAGAAGCAAAACTAGGTGACCTGTATAAGGCTTTATAAGGTCAAAGGTCTGAGATACAAAATAACCGAGTAAAAAGAGCAAATAGCTGCTGCTTTAACATCCAGCTTTTGTGCAATCGAAGTGACAGCATATACAGTAGAGACAGAAATCTGGAGAATACACACACACACACACACACACACACACACACACACACACACACACACACACACACACACACACACACCAAACAGAAATCCGTTTTACTGAATGAGCAAACACCAGGGCTATTCAATTAGTTAGTCACTAGGTCCAGTTCATGAAAAACATCCCAAATGAGGGGCCGGAGAGGTCTGGCTTACAATATGAGTGATGACACAATAACAACAATAAAGGTGTGAGTGAGAGATCAGTTATGAAGTTTAATCTACAAACAGGCTCATTAACATGAACATACAACACTGATTTATTCATCTTTACTAGTAACTGTGTGGTCAGGGTTGTGGTGCTTTAAATAAGGCTGTTAGTTAGTTTATTAAGTTGTGAAATTGAAAAAAAAAACACTCAGTGAGCATCTCAGTGAGGTCTTGGGTGACCCCGAGTTCGCAGAACGGTTTCGATGTCCTTACAAGAACGGTACTGAAGCTTTGAACACTGAGTCTGGTTTTTGACAATGATTGAGGAGAACAGCCTAAAGTGCCACTTTCTATTTTCCTTTAATTTGTCTCACTCTGTAAGGAAACAAAATGGAGAGAGTGAAAATAGACGAGACAGGATAGGAATATCAGCTCATTAACTTTTCATATCTCAAATCTCTGATCTGTTACATAATAACCACAATGAAACGTGTCTGATTTAATTGTGGCAACAGTTTTATTGATCCTGCTATGCCCATTTTCCACTAGATTGTGTAATTTACTGTTTGGCACTGCTATATGTGGGATTACGCTATATAGTGAGGGGTGTGTGTGTGTGTGTGTGTGTGTGTGTGTGTGTGTGTGTGTGTGTGTGTGTGTGTGTGTGTGTGTGTGTGTGTGTGTGTGTGTGTGTGAGAGAGAGAGAGAGAGAGAGAGAGAGAGAGAGAGAGAGAAAGAGAGAGAGAGAATTCCATCTGCCAGCTGTGACTCACCTCTGTTGAAAAACCATGCTCATGCTCTCTCTCTCTCTCTCTCTCTCTCTCTCTCTCTCTCTCACACACACACACACACACACACACACACACACACACACACACACACACACACACATCCTAAATGCTTATTTTAGTGTGTACAACCATGTATATATGCTAATGCATAGATGTGTGTTTACCTGCTTATGTGTGTGTGTCTGTGTGCCTGGTCGAGGTGTTTACCGCAGTTTAAAAAGCAGCGGATGTGTGCAGATGAATAAACAGAGCTGTAATAGCAGAAGGACTCTGTATTTATTTTTTATCTTAAACAGCGCTTGTTTGTCAGGCAGGATGAATATTGAGTGTGAAATTGGGATCAGGAGAGACGCATGCCAGCGCTCGGGCTTATCTTAGAGCTGCAGGCGGACGTGTGGCCGTTATCGGCCTGGCACAGAAATGCTGGCGCTCTCCAGCACTCTCCAAACCGCCACACTGCCTTTGTGTTGGCCTGAAGGAGCCTGTTTACCTCTTACCGCCTTGATATTCCTATTAGGCCTGTTTCTGTTTACTCTATTTACTCGTTGCCTTTTCTGCTACGGGCGTGCGCTTTCTCGTCGCTCTCATTCTCTCTGTTACTTTGACCTCTTCACACACCACTAGCTGCCTTACTTAGCTTTGTGGCTTTTGAGAAACACAATTTCAGGTCTTTGTCCATCCATTGGCCTTTTGTCTGTCTTTTCTTCTCTGTCGCACTCTGTCTCTTTCTTTACCCTCACATACATTGCTGCTTTGCTTAATTGGTTTGTCTGTCAAGAGAAACAAAATTTCAACCGCCCTATAATGTTTCCTCAATCTCTAAGACTATACTTTTTGTTTATCTTGTCCCAGGTTGTTCCTATAATTTGGAAATATGAAGAATATCACATGCTTCACCTGAGACACATGACAAAACCACATTTTCAAAGTTCAGGAGGAAGAAGAACTGTTCGGATTGGTTTTGACAGATCGTATGATCCTGGGCTCATCGGTGTGGAGCACGTTCTGTCTGTGCCTGATGCCAGTGTTCCAGACATCCAGTGATTCCAGCATAGTCTCCACATCCATCTTGACTGTTTAGTTCTGGAGCACTTATGAAAGATGAATGAATGCATGAAGGTCAAATGCTTAGAAAGTTGTGGCACTATAAAGCATTTTCTTACCGTTTCTGTGCTTGATGATTTACTTGGCCGTTGTCGATCCACTGGCCTTTACTCTCTTTATCTGTCCCTGCCTCCTCACACACTCTGGGCTGGCTTCCTCAGCTTTGTCTCTCAAAACGAACAAAATTTCAGTGCCTTTAGTGTCTCTAGCTATCTTTTCTTCACTGCCTAACAATTGATCATGCCATTAACCATTATGCTCTCTCTTTCTCTCTCTCTCCCTCTCCCTCCCTCTTACCCTCTCTCCCTCTCTCCTCCTCACACACTATTGCTTTGTCTCTATGGAAAAACAAAGTTTTAAGTCTCTTTTTTTCTATTTCTTCAGAACATACTGAAATCTAAGCACCTTTTTCGTCTGGAGAGAATCGATATTCACTCCTGCCAGTTATCTACATCGGTGTATTTCTCCTCGTCAAACGCTGAAGTTCAGAAAAGGCTCTGAGTAGAAAACGAGTTAATGCATCCAGCCATTCCAGGGCAAGGAGAAGTAGATCTAGGGTTTTTTTTTTTGTTATTGGGACACAGTGAGGGCAAAAGGGTTTTGTGTGTGTGGTCCCCAGAGAGAGAGAGAGAGAGAGAGAGAGAGAGAGAGAGAGAGAGAGAGAGAGAGAGAGAGAGAGAGAGAGAGAGAGAGAGAGAGAGAGAGAGAGAGAGAGAGAGAGAGAGGATTGTAACTGACAAGTGATATGAACCTTTTCTTTACAGCTAAAGATCAAAATGCACCACAACATTTCTTCAGAGATAACAAAGGGGAGAGAGAGAGAGAGAGAGAGAGAGAGAGAGAGAGAGAGAGAGAGAGAGAGAGAGAGAGAGAGAGAGAGAGAGAGAGAAATCTATGTGAAAAATTATGCATGCAGCAGTTACTGTATACTGAGAGCTAAAATGATGAGCTCTGATGAAAATGTGTCATCAAAATACAATGTGGATTAGGAACCATTCTGACTTAATGAAATCTATCAACATGAGCAAAACCTCATTGTGTATCTGAACAGTGTAATATTAAGCAGTAGTACCTTAGACCAACTGGAGTTGAAGAGTTTTGTACAACTTTACACCCCAGCTCCCAAAATTTAAAGATGGAACTACACTAAAGACAGATGAAATTGATCCTTTTGATATTTCATTCAAAGGTGAAATCTTTATCCTGGTCAAGATCGTGGTGAATCCAGAGTATATATCAGCAACATTAAAAATGACAGTGCTTAGGATTCGTGACATTATCAAGGTTGGCCTGTTTCTGAACTTACAGATTCCATGTTTTCTCATTATCTGCTGTATGGTTGCAACAAGCATCTGGTTAATCAGGGTTTTTTTTTTTAACTTGCATATGCTCCCTTTTTATTAACCTTCAAACTTGCCATTTGGGTAGGAAGTTTCTTACAGCGACTCAGTAATGAAAGCATCTAGTCCAATTAGGTGGTTCATCCTAAGCACAGCAGTTTATTATAACCCACAGCAAACAGTGAAGTTTGCTCCAATGAGTCATCTCTTGGCACACTCTGCTCTTTCTCACACGTGTCTCTGAACCGGACATGTAAGAGAGGATAGAAAGAATACTTCAGCCATGCCTTAGCTGACCCCAGAGACACAAAGCTCATCTGTGAGCCCAATTAAACCAAGCCAAGTTAGTAATTACTAAAATCTAAGGCTACTCACCCAATGTCCAATCTTTGGAGGATTTCTACCGCTAAATGCCACCTTCGTTCAAAGTTAAAAATAATTGCCATGCTAATGACCTCCAACGAGTCGAAAAGATGAATGTTATCGGTGCAGCCAGATGTATGTACTATGCAAAATTCCCACTTATGTATCAGCAATGCAATATTGAGATCCCACTCACAAATCAATAGAATAACCTGGGCTTCAGCTTCATTTTTTATTTCGTTATCGATTGCAGTTATAAGTCTGAGAGCAAACTCAAGCCAATTACCAAGAGTTAATTGATTTTTTTTTTTTTTCACCCACGGGCTGAATAGAAGTGTTTTATTCAAAGCGGATCAACTCAGAAGTCACCCTAACCTCCTCTGTGAAGTCTGAAAAATATTTTAATGAGGCATGGAAATGGTAAATACTTTTTTTTAAACCTTGCCTGTGGAGATGAAATAATGCAAAAAAAAAAAAAACAAGTTAGTCAGCGGGGAGCGGGAAATCTCCGCACTCTACATGATGTTTACCTTTTGTATATGCTTCAAAAATGGGGAAAGACAGAAAGAAGATGAAAGCAGCATAGACTAGCGTACTGAGATATCATATCATTAGTGTATTGATTGGTGAATAATACGATGATACATAATTACTGACTATTACGTTGCCTTTTGAACTTATTCCGTAGGGAATATATTGGCCATTGTGAGGTTATTCCAAAAAGGACATCCAGTGTTTTGAGTTTCCATAATGAATGTTTTTATCTAAATTTACAGTCCAGACATATTCATGCCTGAAGAACACAATGTGATTCTGACTAATTGGCTGCAGCAGATACGTGGCGGTGACTGTCCTTGACCGTCTGTCTGGGTCATCATTGCTCTTGTTTAGTGCAGGCTGGCTACGACAATAACATCTCAATTAAGTCTCAAGCTTGTCTGAAAGACCTATAACTCATACAAGGCGCATATGTTAAGTAGAGGTCTGTAAAGTTAGAAACCACTAAGCACTCAATTCTGAACTGAGGAGTGTAAAATCAGTGTGTTGATTCAGGTCTGATCCTTCTTTCATATGACACACACCTGGAGGAACCTCTCAGTGGGGAACCTTCATTTCCATCTGTCCCTAATTCACGGTGGCACATATCTAGAACAGCCAAGTGTCTGTTATGCCAATAGGGTGAGCATCAGGAAAATAAATAGAGGGAAGCTGTGTTACAAACCTGATTGAGGTTCTCAAACTCACACAGACTGCTGCTGGTTGTATTAGTTGGTAATTGACATCTGAAAAGCTGCAATATGGGTTTCTGACCAATTAAAAACAATTCTTAAAGAATATTCCAACTTCCTTCAATGCAAACTCAAAACAGTGTTTTATTTTGTTAATTATTTAATTAGTAGGCCTGATACCTAACAAATAAAAGAATTAACATTTGTTATCATTTGAATAAAAAAAAAGTTAGACAATATGATATTCATGAAGATTTCAATCTTTGTGTCAAGTAAAAAAAATTCAAGAACCACTGAGGTAGAGATTTTCTTTTTGTAATCTTAAACTTGAGTCTAATTCATGTCCTAAACAAACCCAACAGGCCAATGGGGCTTAATTATTTTAGTTTAGATTTATTTTATTTCACAATTTTTTATTCTACCAACACTGAGTTAGACTAAAAGTCCAGTTCATTGTGCACATATTGTTGGATAAGGTCATTTTTTATTATGTCTTGTAATTTTACTTTACTTTACTGTACTTTGGTCGATGTAATCTGAATTTAAATGTGCTCTATAAATAAACTTACTTACTTCCATCCTTACACTTCCCAATCACTGACTACAGACACAGGAATTAAGAGGACATTAGCCATTCTACTATTAACACTGGAACAAACAGCTCACTCCATGGCATGGGAAACCCAGGCCAGGATAATGGGCTTGTCGTACATATATAAATCAACCCTGTGGAATTTTGATCTGATGCCAAAGAGCCCCTGGAAAGAAGAGCTCCGGTTTCAGAACCTCAAATCCACCATGGGTAACTAGACCAACCATGTGGCACCCTTTAGTCACCACACCCCAGTCCTGTATTTCAAAGCTTACAAAACCCCCATCAGCTATGTGTGAGTTAAAATCAATGCTCATTGAGAAGCAGCTATATTAGATCAGTGGATCCTGATGACAGAGTTGCCATCGGCCCCAAAGTTCTCAGAGTTCAGAGTCTCGTCAATATCAGACCCCATCATTGCAACTTTAAACCAAGACATAGAGACCTTCTTATTCTATATTTGACTCGACTGAACTGCTTCTGCTAAGTGTACTACAGTATGGCTCATGCATAGTCTCATACCTAATACCTAAATGCAGCCACAGTGGTAGTTTCCTTGGGCTCGCTGGAACTAAGAGACTTTTAGAGGGATAATGGATTATTATCCTTCCTGTATGATGAGTGTCCACTCACCAGGCATAATGCTCCAAGACGTCTCCACTGCTGCCACATCGGTGTCACTGTGCACCTCCTACAGGTTGTAAGACGGTAACTTTACTCCTCCCAATAGCATATGTGGGGCTAGCGATCCATCTTTGATCTTCAAGCAACTTTCCAGTGAGACCTGTGTATGTAACTATAGTGCTATGAACCCTATGTATCATATTTGGTTTCTTGTCATCTGGATCCTGTGGCAACCAACCAGGTTATCAGGATGGAAAGATAGATTGTATGGGTTTTATAGAACAATTGGTTTATACAGATGTGCTCAAAAGTTTGCATACCCTAAAACAAATTGTGTAAACATTGCCATTTATTTGGAAAATATGACTGATAATGCAAAATATTTTTTTCTTATTTAAGGATTGTGGTCATATGACATATATTACACAGCTGTCTGACTCCTTTTTATAACCTAATAATAGCTGAAATCACCTAAACAACCCTGATTAAAAGTTTACATATCCTTGAAAGTTTGGTGACCTTATAAACACACAGATTGACACAGAGATTTAAATGGCTATTAAAGAGAAGTTTCCACACCTGTGACTCATTGTAATTGTAATTAATGTGTATAAATAGTCAGTTTCTCAGCTCATGAGGTGATCTGTCAGTCAGTACTGTTCAAACTCTGATAAAGAGGTGGGAAATAAGAGGTTCTGTTGTTGTTTAGCCATGGTCAGGTAGACAAAGAAAGATTTCACCCACTACTGCCACAAGAATGGTTTGGGATGCAACGAAAAAGTGTTGTTGTTGTTTTAAGGAGCACAATAAGGAGGTACTTAAACACAAATGACCTGCAAGGTCGAGTAGTAGAGAAAGCCGTTACTGCGCCCATGACATAAAAAGGCCTGAACAGTACAGTTCAGTACCGGACAGCACCTAGACAAGCCCCACAGCTTCTGGAGCATTTGGAGTGATGGGACCAAAATCTAACATTTTATAGTCATAACCATAAACACTATGTTTGGACAGGAGTCAACAAGGCCTACGGTGAAAAGTACACCATCCCCACTGTAAAGCGTGGTGGTGGATCTCTTAAGTATTTGGGCTGTGTGAGCTCCAGTGGCACGGGGAAGTTAGTAAAAATTGATGGCAAGATCAATGCATGTTATCAGAAAACACTGGCAGACGATTTGAATTCTACAGCAAAAAAGCTGCACATGGAACGCTCTCAGATGTTCCAACATGACAATGATCCAAAGCACAAAGCAAGGTTGACCCTCTAGTGTCTAAAGCAGAAAAATGTATAGGTTCTGGAAGCCTGAGATCTCCTGACCTCAATATCACTGAACCACGTTGTGCAAATTCTGAGAGAATCAAGGAGCTCATGCACAATTATTACAAAATACTGCATGCCATCATTGATGCAAAAAGGGGCAATACACTATATTAAGAACTAAAGGTATGCAAACTTTTGAACAGGGATTATTTCCTTATTTTATTTTTGTTTTGTTCTGTTTGATAATTGTGTCATCCTGTTATGTTATGCCTGACATATTAACTTGAGTCCTATAAGGAATTTATAGTCTTGCCTTCTCACTCGTGATTTCTTTAAAAAATGGTGCACATCTTGCAAATTCTCCCAGGGTATGTAAACCTTTCGGCACAGCTGTACATGTCTAGCATGTTCATGCTTTCAAAACATACCTGCAAATAAGTGGTTAGAGTTTCTAGGATTCAATAGGAGTAAGCGTTTGTGCTGAACAATACACAGGGGAATGCTTTCCCAAGAACTTGTTACTATTTGTACAATAAAATGGCTATAGTTAATGATTTGAATGTAAGGAAAGTAGATGACTAAGGTATAACACCTTGGTTGTGTCTTTAAGGAAGAAAGAAAGAAAGAAAGAAAGAAAGAAAGAAAGAAAGAAAGAAAGAAAGAAAGAAAGAAAGAAAGAAAGAAAGAAAGAAAGAAAGAAAGAAAGAAAGAAAGAAAGAAAGAAAATTATCTTTAACACATAATTTTTGCTGTTGCATTCAAGGCAATCCGACCCTGTCTCAGAAAGCACAATATTTATTTAATCCTGTCGCTAGTTACACACAATGTTACAGACAGTGAGTGATTCACCTGAAGGAGAAGGAGGAGGAGGAAGAGAAGGAAGAGAATAGCTGTGGACCGGCAGCAGAAAAGTCATAACACACTGCTAGACCCTTTAAGTGGATCCCTGATTCACACACAGGATGAAGAATAAATCTAGCAGGTAAACAGCATGGGATTTCCCACGTTGTTTCACATCTAACCAGACATTCTTTAACGTTACAATTCACCCTTTTGCATGAAGGAGTATAGACGTGAGAGAATGGCCTATAAAAACCAGCTGCTGGAATTTAAGTTCCTGTTTTCAAACTGAGCCATTTTCCCCCAGACTTATAACTGAACTCAATGCTTTGGGTCCAGGTTTGTTTTGAAATAAAGTCTTTGCTCTATAGATGTGAGGTATTGGGAAAGTTTTACACATGTACCTGTATGTAAGATTCATGAACTAATTTTGGTGTTAAAGCACATAGGTCATAGAAAGGGACCTAAATGTACACATCCACAGCCATTAAAAGATTATCTAACAGATTATCCATTTCACGGTCAGAAGAGAAACGATGGACATCCTACAAGACAGTTTATTAACATTTTGTTTGAGTGGGTGTGGATGATGGGGTGTGTGTATGCTCAGGAGTGTGGGAATTTATGTGTGTCTAAGACAACGTACTTAATATAGCAGGTGTGGTTTGACTGTTCTTGAGCGGGTGCCAAGCCCAGAGTGGAAAACAGAGACGAGAGAGAGAGAGAGAGAGAGGGAGAGAGAGAGAGAGAGAGAGAGAGAGAGAGAGAGAGAGAGAGAGAGAGAGAGAGAGAGAGAGAGAGATAGCAGGAGCCACTGTGCATCTGTGTGTGGTGACAGATGGGAACGGTTTAACTTATAGAGTTTTCTTAAGATCTGGAGCTTTGCAAGGACTGTCTGTGCCAAACAGGTGCACACAAAAATACCACAGAGAAAGAGGGAAAGATTCCTTCTCTTATTGTGTGAGAGTCATGGCATATCCTCTTACACACACACACACACACACACACACACACACACACACACACACACACACACACACACACACACACACACACACACACACACACACACACACACAATTGTCAGACTGTATGTTTATAATCACATCCTCCAGTGTCACCCAAATGAAGATGAGGTTCCCTCTTGAGTCTGGTTCCTCTCAAGGTTTCTTCCTCTTCCATATAAGAATGTTTTTCCTCATCACAGTCACCTCATGCTTGTTCATTGGGGATGAATACAAACACATTTAAATCTGAGTCTAATATTAATCTCTATCTTTTGTCAAATATAAATTTTTGTATAATAAACTTTTTGTATTATGTTTCTTATGTTCTGTAAAGCAGTTTTGAGACAATATCCATTGTTAAAAGCGATATACAAATACAGTGAATTGAATGGAATTTAATTGAATTTGGATTAAAACATTTTTTTTCAAAATTGAGAACTAATTGAAAGAAGTCTTATTTAGATTAGAAAATGGATTTGATAAATCAAAACAAAGTGGACACCAAGATTGGGTATCTAATCGATGGTTCATCCTAGTTTTTTAGGAAACTCTCAGTCCAGCCTTTAGCATTCAAAATATGAAATATTTGATAAACGTCATTCTTTATGAATCAAAATCTTGAATTACCCCTGCTGTGACTCGAGTTATGGATTTGCCTGAGTCTTTAGGACTCCAGCTAATGGTTAGTGCAAGGTTTTAGGAAATAAACTCTTGATTAATGCTAGTTTTTATGATTCAGTCATTAGGACACAAAGTTTAACATTTTATCCAAGTCTTGGGATTTAAACTCTTGGTTAGTATCAGTCATTAGGATCCAAAATCTCAGTGTTAGTCTTCATGATTCAGTCTACATACAGTATT
>NC_062518.1:11332180-11339680 GCF_022655615.1 Tachysurus fulvidraco
GATTCAAATATTGCTCTTTTGAAAGGAGGAAATGTTACACGGTTGAACTAAAGGAAAACAAAACTATACTATAAAACTATCGAACAGCTCCGAAGTGCTGATGTAGATATTGATTAGTCATGCAGATGCCCCACAACTCACCCTTATCCCTGATATCTGAGTATGCTAAATCAGCATCCAGGACCAACCGTAAGGGACAGTTCTCTGATTGGATGTTCACATTCACATATTAGAGCTGGGGCAAAGGAAAGCAAATGAAACAACAGTAACAAGATCAGACACAATGGCTATGTCTCGGTCAGCCCTCTAGCTCCCTAGGCCGTGAATCGGTATATCGTGTACACGAGCTGATGCACTGGTAAGTAGTCTGGTTCACTATAAACTGGGACAATGAAGATTCCAGTCAATCACTGTAAAACGTACAAAATATTCACTTATTATTTTTCATAGAAATTGGTTAGCATAAACACGTGAAATTTCTGTCCTGTACTTTAGCATTCAGTAGAAACCCTTATCCCGTTTGACTTACAATATATCTCACTTATGTAGTTAAGGCTTTGCTTAAAGGCCCAACAGAGGAAGCTGGGACTTCTGTCACAACCTTCTACTCAGGAGGCCAAACTTTATACCACTTGCCAACCACATATTCTTATGCAAATACGAGCTCATGTCCTCATGTATATGTATATATACTGACATATTTATCAGCACTTTTGCACTTTTGCACTTTCTATCTATCTATCTATCTATCTATCTATCTATCTATCTATCTATCTATCTATCTATCTATCTATCTATCTATCTATCTATCTATCTATCTATCTATCTATCTATTTGTCTGTCTGTCTGTCTGTCTGTCTGTCTGTCTATCTATCTATCTATCTATCTATCTATCTATCTATCTATCTATCTATCTATCTGTTTGTTTGCATGTCTGTCAGTCTGTCTGTCTATACTGACATTCGTAGGCCAAGATGATTTCATCCTCCATTTTTTAAGCTGAGAGGCTTCAGAAAATATGATGTCACTTCCTGTAAATAAACAAAGTGACCATCGATGATCCCTGGTTTTTGCAGTGCATTGTGGGATTTTTAGGAAGTAAAAGTTCAACTGAACCGGCAATAATTTACTTGCTAGAGAAAGGCAGAACTTAAAATGAACGAATCCCTGGCCAGGGCCCTGACGTCTGCACTACAGAGCTGATCGAGATGATCGAGACGCAGCCAACGTGTCATACTGAGAAATGGATTTAGCTCACAGGTGTCAATATGGTATCTTTTCTAGTTTATTCAACTGCTTTAAATATGTGGAAATAGCCAATAGAGCAGATACTGGCTATTTGGAAGATTTTAACATATGTTTATGTAGTATATCATACATATGTTTAGCAGTATATCATTTTTGCAATACTGGGTCTTTCTCTTTTCTCTTTCAGTTGGATTAAGACACTTAAGAGGGAAAAAAGAAACTTTTTAAAAATTAACTCATTCAAGTTTTAGTATAAAACAAACTTGTGTAACTGAGCGAAGGGATTCTTTCATGTGAAGGCAACCCTGAAATTATGAGTCGGTATTTAAAAGTATTCAGACCAAGAGTGAAAATGACCTAATTCTATCTAGTAACCTTTACATGGAAACTTTACTAGTCCCTTTGTGTTAAGTAGCTGAGTTGAGTGGCACTGCTGCTTTCTATGTAACACTTCCTGAGGCGTTTATAACTGGATCTACAGCAGAGATGGGGGACTCGAGTCATATGACTTGACTCGAGTCAGACTTAAGTCGCAAATTTGAGACTTGAGACTTGCTTGACAAATATAAAAAAAAACTCGACTTGACTTTGACTTGACATTCATGACTTGAGACTTACTTGTGACTTGCACATGTGTGACTTACTCAAACCTGATCTACAGCGTGTCATGTGGAAGTTCCAAAAAAAAGTCAGAAATCTTTGAGTGTAGTTTTCAGATTGTCAGTGTTGAAGTGTTGGGCATTACCTGTGGCTCTGTGTGTTCTTCAGTTATTGTGTGTGTGTCTCTGATAAGTGTTGTATAATTAGGTTCAGTTGTAAGCAGACGCTGTAGCAGTGCGATAAACAGTAAGGCACAAACGTTAAACCCCGACCTCAGGCGGCTGCACCGGATGGGCCGGGGTCTTGTAAACACACCTGCTACACACCCGTCTCCCACCGTGCTAACCTGTCAGAGATGTGGTGGGAGAGCAGGGCATGATGGGAGGTGTAGTTTGTTGTGTGATGAGGAGGTGGGGCTTCCCAAGAGGGAGCAGATGTGTTAGAGCTTAAGCACAGCTGTGCAGGCTGATAACGAAGGCAGGAAGATGTCGGCATGCGGGATCCTCTTATCGCGCGCACACACACACACACACACACACACACACACACACACACACACACACACACACACACACACACACACACACACACACACACACACACACACACACACACACACACACACACACACACACACATACAGAGAGAGAAAGAGAGAGGTGTGAAAGGATGGCAAGATGGTGAATTCACTGGAAAGTGCAATAATGTGTGTGGGGGGGTTTCAAGATGATTAGTCAGAGATGGATGGACTCGTTAGGAGACGATGAAATGACACAATGCACACGACACAAAAATAAATCCATGGGTTGCTGTGGTCACTAGCAGTGAGCTAAATCCTAGCTTAGTGTCTTTCACAGGTTTGTTTTAATGCCAACTTTACATTATTTCTCCTTTTGAGAAGGTCTTTCATTAGCTACTCTGCTGCCTTGATGTATTTTTATCTTTATTGTATTTCTGAACACATTGTATAAATCTGACATCATCCTCAACCTTCCAGTTCACATTTTACTGTCACTTAGAAAATCCCTAAATTATTTTGTATATTGTCCTAATGTGTGAGAAGGAAAACACACATATTTAAGTGTGTGTGTGGGTGGGTGGATGTGTGTGTGCGTGTGTGTGCGTGTGTATGTGTGTGTGTGTGTGTGTGTGTGGATGTGTGTGTGTGCGAGGAAACAGTTAGCCTTCCTATTTCTGTTTCCTGCGCACTCGTTCTGCGGTCTCTATGTGGAACAGATGTTCACAACTCGATACTGCGTTGCATCCCCCAGTTCCCTGCTATCTTCAGTCCCAGCACTGCCAACTGCCAGCTCACTCTCTCTCTCACACACACACACACACACACACACACACATACACATACACACAGTGTGTGAGTCAGGGTCTACCTATCAACACACACACACATTCCTGTGAAGACGTTCAGCTCCACAGCTGTTCACTAACACACTAAATAATGCCGTTCATTTTAAAACCTGCGGTGTTCAGCTCGGAGAGTTACTGAACTGTAGCTTGCAGATGAACAGTCTGTCTTCTTCGTTCTGTCTCTCGTTCTTTCTGTCTTTCTGTATCTCGTTCTGTCTTACCAGCTTCTTCTTCTTTTCATTTTTATATCTCTGCAATGGAGTGCTCTTTCTTATTTCTTTTTCATTCCTTTCTCTACAGTCCCTGAAAAAAGATGGTGATTCTGAAATTAATTCTGACTTAAAGAGATCTTATTCTGGGTTTCACGCTGATTTAGAGTGATCTGATTCTTGGTCTGATCCTGATTCGGAGTAATCTCATTCTGGGTGTGGTTCTGATTCAGATTGATCTGATTCTGGGTGTGGTTCTGATTCAGATTTAGATGATTTCTCCCTTTCTCCCATGTTCTTAATTAACATGTCACAGAGCTGTTACACAAGTTCCTTTCATGGCTAATTCTCTCCTCATTTTCGTGACTCAGGGAAGAGGGATAAAAATTGAGACAGAACGATGCAGACAGATGAAGAAACGATGTGGAACCACATCTGCCTCTGCAAAGTCATCACATTCTTAGTCTTAGTGTAAAGGCGTCTGTTGTTGCCTTTAGCCATCTGCTCATTAGATAAACTCCTTTACAAAGACTCTCCTTAAAATAACTATCATTTACATGGCTGCCTGTAGCCCCAACTCAATAGGACAGTGAATGCAAGAGAGCGTGGACGAGGACAATAGTGCTGCTGCTCTCCGAGTCTTATCTCTGTCTAACACGCAGGCTGCTGTACGAAAGGATTTACAATGTGGATGCTGACGAAAGGGCAGCGAGCCTGCAGGACTCTCTCTGTCTCTCTCACTATCTGTCTCTCCATCCCTGTGTCTCTGTAGAGAAAGACCATCATTTCCACATTTCCATCCTGATACAATGCAACGCCATCAGAGCCCATCTCTGCATGCTGCCTCTCCAGCTATCAGATGGAGACAAAAGGCAGGGAATAGAGAAAGAGACAGGAAGGACAATAGAGTGGAAGGACGCACAGGTGCTCTGAATGCCATTGGGTCGAGGTCGAGGTGGAAGAATGTGCCAGCCATTTAACATATAGAGAGACATTTAAATCTTGGGCAAACATTAGAAGGTTGTAAAAGGGTTACAAGGTTAAGAGTTGCTGTGGAGAATAGAGAGGAAGAACTGAATTGCATTAAGAGAAAAATAGAGGGAGAGGAATATATCTAAGAACAAGTGCACACATCAGAAATACACACACACACACACACACACACACACACACACACACACACACACACTGGCAAATATTTTACTGTTTCTTATGTTTTCCTGTTGAGTGATTATTATTATTATTACTTTTTTTTTGACAGATTTGGCTTTTCTTTTTTTTACAATTATTATTATTAATTTGATACGAATTTTAGTAAATTGTCTTTGACAACTGAGAGACCGCTCCTCCTTTTTTGGGATTGATGTACAGAGGCCACACCCTCCTTCATTAGGATTGATTCATACAGACCACACCTCCTTCATTAAGATTCATTCATACAGGCCACACCTCCTTCATTAGGATTCATTCATACAGGCCACACCTCCTTCATTAGGATTCATTCATACAGGCCACACCTTTTTTAATGAGACTGATGCACAGAGACCACACCTCCTTCAGTGAGACTGATGCACAGAGACCACACCTCCTTCAGTGAGACTGATGCACAGAGACCACACCTCCTTCAGTGAGACTGATGCACAGAGACCACACCTCCTTTAGTGAGACTGATGCACAGAGACCACACCTCCTTTAGTGAGACTGATGCACAGAGACCACGCCTCCTTCACTGGAATTACCAGGCTACATCTTTCTCATTCAGAATGAACTACTAGTAGGTTTTATGCAAATTGTAGCACTTAATAATTACTGAACAGTTTTCTTTTTTCTTCCAGTTCTAAGGTTTATTGTTAGAACCTTACATCAGCAATTGAGATGTTAATTGTCCCAATGCATGATATAGTATGTAAACCATTTACATCTTTACAGAATCCCCTGTTTTCATTTTCCTGATGCATTATATATCTCCCAAGCTTTAGAGATTGCTAAACCATGATAAGAAAAAGAAAGATATAACCAGGGTGAGCGGAGGAAATGAAGGGGGAGATGTAGAAATAGAAAGAGATGTGAGAGATGTCATGGTGCAGGACAAGTGTACTGCAGCTGTCACAGCAACAAAAGCCCAAATTACACAGGGAGTGGAGGAGCTGTCACACACTGACACACTGTCCTCTAGCACAAACACACATCTGTCAATCACAAGCATCACTGTAACCCAGACACACACACACACCCACACACCCATACACACATGAACCTGACTCACAGAAATTCCCACAATACTCACAGAAACACACAACTACTGTATATACACAACCTGACAATACACACATTTGACTCATATTAGTCCCAGAATAAGGGTTATGATTAAGTTTTTATTGTGTCTTTATTTTTTCTTTTTTAAATGTATATTTACAGAATATACAAATATTTATTTTGCTGGATCTGACATTCAAGAATATTTATCTATGTCACTTTTGTAGATTGAGACTGAGAAGGAGAAGGAGAATTTAGTCAGTCTTTATACAGTTACGTTAGAGTCAGTCTTTATACAGTTACATTTGGCACAACAAACAAGAGACCGGACAAATAGAGTTATGAGAGACTGGATCTGATTATCTGTTCAGTCTGAAGAGTGTGTGTTATAGTGCTACTGCAGTATTGTGTCGTCAGGGTGTGTGGCCTGTCCGAGCAGGAATGGAAGGTCTACAAATCCCTGGAGCAGAAAGTGGGCCATAAACCCTTCAACACCCTACAGGACACACACCCATCCATCACCCCGACTCACACCAGGCTGACTAGCTACATGTACTGTAGCTCCAGCAAGCTCTCTCTCTCTCTCTCTCTCTCTCTCTCTCTCTCTCTCTCTCTCTCTCTCTCTCTCTCTCTCTCTCTCTCTCTCTCTCTCTCTCTCTCTCTCTCTCTCTCTTTGTATGTGTTGTGTGTGTGTGTGTGTGTGTGTGTGTGTGTGTGTGTGTGTGTGTGTGTGTGTGTGTGTGTGTGTGTGTGTGTGTGTGTGTGTGCATTCAGCTCAGTATTCTTGAAATTTCCAAACACAAATCCAGTATTCAGACATTATGATCATCTGATACTGATGCAATACTATAGTGATAGTGATACTGAAATGTTCTCAGTTTCTTGCTCCCAGATCTGCCAAAATACACTTAGTGTCTGAAGTTCTAATAAATATACTTAAGTCCTTCTAAATATTCGTACAATTTCTTTTCTCTTATGACAAATCCTATACAGACCCTGAGATAAACATGTATAAAAATGAAGGCAATTTAAGCTATGATAAAGATTCAGGTTACTGAGGGATTTAACTAGCACACACACACACACACACACACACACACACACACACACACACACACACACTGAAATTCACAAAGATGTCCCTGAGATGTCCCTGCATATAAAAGTTCTTGTCAGTTTGGAGTAGATACCCTGACACAGCACTAAGTGTGAATACCAATACACAATGTGTGACAGAGACTCACAGCAGCCGAGGAACATCATATTACAGAGTACTTATTTGTGTCTATTTGTGTAAAGAATCCATTTGCAATATTGTGTCATAAGACTCAGTATTAAACATTTCTCTAAAAGCTTCTGATGATGCTACACTCCAATGTCCTTTCTTACACCAAACCCAATACTGCAGTGGTGTAAATGAACTGTGTGGTATTGTGTGTATAAAATGTGTAAGCTCCCACAACGTATTTAAAGTTTGGTGTTAACGTTTCCTGTACTTGAATCTCTGCTGCAAGCTATTCTTTTTCTTTTCTGGAGATTATTTAGATTTATTTATGAAGATGCCTCTCATATGGAATATCTACCAACAGCGAGAGAATTTTCAAGTTCAGATAACAGTTGATTGTGAGAATGTTTCAGTGCGGCCAAGTGATAACTGCACAGTAAAAGCTGTCACTGTTTGAAAAATATTTAGCAGAAATTTAAATGTAAATCATTTTTATTTCTTTTTATGCATCTTTTAATGTATAAAGCCATTCTAAACACAACCTAAAACGAGGATCATTTTAGTCTGCAGGGATGTGGTTTTTCCCCTCAAACAAAA